>NW_012133379.1:0-26276 GCF_000313525.1 Fibroporia radiculosa | reverse complement strand
ACATACCCGCCGTTAACCATCTGCGTCGGGTATTGCATGCCCGCTACACCGGGGTACATGCCCATAGGATAGCCTGCCTGCATTTGCTGACCAGGCATGACTCCACCAGAGTAAGGCCAGCCGGGGAGCTCGCCAAACCATGGCAGCTCAAAGATAGGCCCCGCCCAAGCGTAAGGGTACCCAAGTACGCGAGCACGACTTGTGAGCGCGATCAGGACCCACAGGAAGATGGCGTCTAAAAGCGGCTTTGAGAAACCGATGGCCAAGAAACAGCGCGATACGTACAAAGACAAAAAATCATCCACGAGAAGGCTTCAATAACTTTCATCTCATAACACCATGATTTCGTGGAGACTAAGAGATGCAGAGATAAGTATGAAGACAACTATGACACAAGTACTGTAGAAGTTGCTCACTGTGTGAACCGGTCTTTGTTGCCATTGTAGCATCTCCCAAAGCATCACATTGGACAGTACCGATGATATCGCTTCATGCGTGTTCAGCCGCGCACTGCAGAACTTGAACGCGAAATTCGACTTACGCAGACCATGCACCCATTGCTTAGAGTAACATCAGATGGGAGTGGGCACAATACAAGGAAGGCGCATACCTAACCATAAGACACCTAAAATGAATAAAGTAATAGCTTCCGTCCGGGGTGAAGACCATGATATCCTGATCCACAAAATGATTCAACGCCACTCGTTGCGTGCACGGTGCACCTCCAAAGTACGCACGTTATTAGAAATACAAGAATCGTTAATGATGGCACAACAAGAGAGAAGATTCCGAAATCGTCTGGGATGTTGCGTAAGTCGACGCATCAGCTTGAGCAGATAATAGATGGATAATATAAAACATACGCTGGATATTTGGTAAGAAGATGCTGCCCATATATGCAGCGAGACCGAGTACTGTTGCAGAAAGCAAGAGAATGGCGACTATATGCGGTTTAGGGTGCAATTTATGAGATGAAGGAGAACCACACTCACCGAAGCCATAAAGGCGCATCTCCTTGAATAGCTGTGTCATCTGGAACGCGCCCCATCGTCAAATATGCTCGCGTCGAAGCCGAATACACACTCACGGCGAGGATAGAATATTGAAAAGCACTGAACAAGTCGCAGATAATTGGGGTGGGGAGAAATGAAGGGGCGTGGTAGTCGTGAAGGGGAGCTCCAGGGACTTTACAGGCGTCAGAATCCGTAGACGCGGTGGGCCGGGGGCTGCTCAATTCGAACAAGGTTTGACGTCAACCGGACAATATTCGCGACGCGTCCCACGTGACTCATATACGCGCACACGTGTATGGCGCATGCCTCCAGTGACCCCACCAGACGCCGTCACCCGCTCCGCCCACTGGCACATGCTCTCACTGTCTCAGGCAGAACGTAACCTATAACGGCTTCAATATTCCTATTGGTGTTGTACACATCGTATGTCTGCTACACGTAACCCACAATACGCCCGTTAAATACATAACACGGCATGTCTGTCCCCAAATAAAAAGTGCAGCCATGCCTCGTCTAGTCATAATCATTGCGCATCACCGCCGGGGCGATGCGTCCCTGTGATATTTATCGCGCGGTCGTGTATCTCGTACATGCGCCTGCTCCGGTGTCTTGTGGGGCAGCCAGTAGACATACGTAGGTGATTCATTGCGAGTCGGCCCATCACCCACCGCGGGTGGCAGCCGGCCTCTCGACCGTGAGTCCTGTCGCTGCGGCTGCGCACGCCCAGAGTCCTTCCTGTAGACCTGGTTGCGCTGCGAATCTTGCCGGTTCACCACCGTGCGCTGAGAGTCTTGCCGGTTCATCTTTGTCCGCTGAGAGTCTTGCCGGTTCATCTGTGTCCGCTGCGAGTCCTGGCGATTGACTTGGGTTCGCTGCGAATCGTACCGATTGACATGCGCCCGTTGCTGCGAATCCTGCCGGTTTACCATCGTACGCTGAGAATCCTGACGGTTGACCGGCGTGCGTGAAGAGTCGTTACGTTGCGCTTGCGTGCGCTGCGTATCGGCGTGTTTGGGGAGATGGCGCGGAATGTCGATGAGACGCCAAGAATTCCGGATAGAGTCTTTGATCCTCCCAGAGGTCTGAGCGCGCTCTTTGCCCTTCTCCTGCATAGCTGGTCGTGACCGCGATCGACTCCTCTGGGTGACGGGAGCTGGCAGCTTGCCGCTGCTCTGTTTCCCGCCCTTGCCAAACCACGGGAACGCGGTGACAGATGTGACCCAGACACGCCTCTCGCCGAGACGATGTTGCCGGAGAGCAAGGACCAATAAGAATACAAAGAAGCCCCAAACTGCACGCATTCAAATGAGACATCGTTCAGACATAGAGAGGGTGAAACGTACTAATGATAACGTTGAAGAAAGAAAACGCTTCCAAGACGCGATACTGAGCTTGGTAGATCTCCGTGTTAACTGTAGATAGTTCAATTAGCCACTTTGAACCGTTTGTATCTGCGACCACTTACAAGACGAGAGATTAACCACATCTGAGGAATCGGCCGACGAAAAACATTCTACATCTGCATCTTCCGCATCGGAAGAAGCAATAAAGCCTGACAGCGCTACAGGCACGCGCGTTAATCTCTGACAAGACGTCGGTCAAATTTAGACACTTGCCAAGCCACAGTACTCCTGCGAGTCCCAGACAACCCAGTTCAATCCGAGTGGATATGGGATTTCGCTCTTTCCAGAGACTGAATCCAAGCCTGGGGACTACTGTGAGAAAGAAGATCGAGGAGGACTACAGAAAATACTCACAATGCTAGGATGATTAACAAGCTTACACTGCACACAAAGATAGCGAACGGCACGAAACGAGCTTGATGGGGGTGAGCATTGGCCGGCCACGGTCAGACCTAGCATCACTCACTGAGGTCGGAAGTTATAAGGATAGACTGAAAATGTGCCGCAATTGCCAAGCAGATCACAGCCCACGCAAGTACCGCGCCTGCGCCGCGTAAGCATAACGTCGGAGCGGGCGGACAAAGTGTTAGGATTGCTCACCATACGCGCAGAACCGGAGGATGTTGAAGACTGAAGGCATGCGAGGGAATAAACGAAAGACTGCAAAAGGCGACCGTCTGGCGGAGCGAGATTGTGATTGGCCTCGACGGCCAGCAGCCTGCTTTGTATTTGAGGACTTCATCGTGGAGTCGTGGACTGACAAAGAGCGCGCGGAGTCAAAGCAAATGAAAGGCAGCGTGGCCAACGAGGCCCAGGCGTGTGCAAAAACCTGGCCTTAATCGCGTTCCCTCTCGTCGGCCGCTCGTATCAGGAAAAGGAGAGCTGTGTGGCCAGCTGAAGCCTTGGCCTGAATGGAAGATGGGAGGGGGGCGGGGACGCGTCCGGAGGCTCGGAGGTTTACATAGGGGACTGTGTTCTAAAATTTCCGGTGTTTGTTGCATAATATTTGCCTGGCACGGGAGATGGAACAGTGTGGGACGACAAGCGAGGGTACGGCCCATCGAAGACCGCCTCGAGGCAGGGTGGATGCTGCACAGGCACCCATCCGGAGCGCGGTGGCTGCGTCCCGCCATTTCCGGCTGTAATCCCACACTCCGCCGTTCGGAGCTCGCCATGCCGCACTCGGCTCACACGCTGATTGGCTGCTGGGCGCAGAGGTCTAACATTGTCCCGCGTCTCGAGATCATTATCGATAGACTAGTCCTCCTTCCTTTGGTTCCGTTCTCAGACTCACTCCACCACCTCGGCCCTCAGCGCCTCCCCCAGCGCTGCGTACTCTGCCAGGCATTCTGGATTTCGCAACGTTGCCGCGTTCACACTGGACACCGGCGCGCCATTGATGATCTGCTGATAGCCTCTGAGTCGCCCGCCACCACGTTGCACACATGAATCGCACCGCACCTTCTTCACAGGTATCTCCACACGCTTCAAGTTCACCGTATACGGTATATCTTGCACCTGGATCACCTTCGTGGAACAATAGAATGTCAGCAACAACGTTCCAGGGCCACAGCGCACTGCGGAGGAGGATCGACTCACCCGGGCGGGAACGTGTCTCGCGCTTCTCCGCGACCGTATCTCGGCCTTCACCCGCTTCTCCAATTCCGGGGTAAGCGTTTGCCCCTCAAGAAGCTTCACAAACAGCACAACGCGCTCATCCGTGCCCTTGGCAATGCTCTGGCCGACCACCAAGCTGTCAGCAATGGCGTGCCCGGCGTGCGACGTCGACGGCGCGAAGCATAGCTCAATCACGTCGTAGATTTCAGCTGACCCAAAGCGCACCCCTCCAGGATTGCTGGTGACCTGAGCGTCAGCAGACAATGACGAAACGGCACGATCTCTCGTAACACGCACAGTACACCATCGCTTCTCCCCAGCATTATCAGACCCCCTCCGTTTCCTGCACGCGATCGCGTGATGATAACGTGGTCTCCGTGAACTGGGTATCGGCGGGGATGAGTATCCAGACCCTCGAAGTGAAGCAGATATTGTGATACATACACCATACATCCGGATACTCTGAGAAGTACGCCTGTTGATAGCGCAGTTTGGCAGCTTCAACAGCGTCCTCGGGACCGTACCCGGGCAGCGGCCAGAACCCCGCAGGCATACACGGAAATGGCTTCAAACATACCAGTTCTCCTGCTTCGTCTGGCTGTGCCCGTATGCCTGCGGGCGTGAAAACTTCTACTGCCATACCTAATAACCGGCACTGAATTTCTCCCCGGAACACTGGAAGCGCTGTGCACACGCCCGCAAAGAGGGAGCAGATATCGGTTCCACCTATCACCCGCATTAATACGTGAAATGAGCGGTGTGAACGAGCTCCGTACCGGTGATAGAAGCAAGGAGGATATCGGCCTTGATATGCACGTATACAAAATCAAACAACGGGGATGCGAGTGGAGAACCTGTCGAATAAATGTGGCGCAGCGATGTCAATGTGTGGTGTTCCGCAGGCTTGTACACTTTCTATGAAATCCGCGCAGTCAATCACACGGTCAAGGGGACGAGTGTCTGGGCAGAGGGGTTTCACACTTACTGAAAGTGAGTCGATATATTTCGCGCTAGTTCCGAAGAGCGTAATACCCAGCTCATCTACGAGTCGCCAGAGGTAAGCCGGATCGCGCAGCGGGCTGCCGTCGTATAGCACCAGCGTACACCCCACGCTCAGGGCGCTTATCAGCCAGTTCCACATCATCCATCCTCTGAAGGACACAATCGGGAAATGTCAGAGATACGGCAGGACTACGTGATGCACTGACGTTGTGGTATAGTAAAAGAATACGTCTTGAGGTTGGAGGTCCGCGCAAATGGTGAATTCCTTCTTCATCTGCAGGAGCATACCTCCTGCTCGGTGGACAATCGGCCTGCGGTGGTAACGTCAAACACAGCACACGCAAACGCGCGATTCGCAAGTGTGCGTCTACCACTTACTTCGGGCGTCCTATCGGGCATGTGAGCGATGACATATTAATCCAAGGGCGTGTGCCAAGACGGCCAGGCCGTGCTCACCAGTCGTCCCGGAGCTGAATAAAATCCAAAGGGGCCAGTCAAAGTCTAAACGCTTCCACTCGACCTCTCCGTCAGTTGTGCGACCAAGTTGTTTCTCTTGACCTATGGAAACAATATGCTTCCACTCGAGCCATCCCTGCTCCCACTGCTCATTGTAGGAAGGCGTCAGAGAACGGCGAACGACGATGACTTGGGGCTGCAGTGATATGCGATCGGAGAGGCCGGAAAGTAGTGCCTTTAGCTTTGGAAGGTGAGGGTGCACTTTTGCATTGTAGCTATAGCGCAGATCAGGATGCAACTTGCAAGCTACGCGTGATTTAAATGCGCTCACACAACAGAGTCGACGGATATAATCAATCTTGGCTGGACTTGCTCGAACCTGGTGAAGTTCACGCGCCGTCTCTACAATGGATACGGTTATATCTCACCTCTCCAAGACTCCCTCTGGACCGAAATCTGCAGCGGCACTGACCCATATGCAGCCTGCGTAGAGCGGAAGCCCGTCTCAGTGTCTGGTGATCATAGTTATTTCAGGACATCGCTAACCGATGGCAGAGGACGCTAGACATGCCGCGACGTTTTCCTGATACAGTTGTCAGTGACGTAGTTTTGCAGCATCATATCTGCAAAAGCGCATATAGAAACCCCGTTCTAACAGCGCCGCTGCCAGATGGACGACCGCAGCCGTTGAATAATTATATCAGGAACATACAAATACTATCACATTAGCATCATGTATGGAATGTCAAGCAAGAAATTCTATGGCACTGTGATCATCAGAAACGACAAGACGTACAACGGAGTTGGACGAGTACGACGCGACTCGATCTCCCGCCTTGAGGCCTAGCGAGAGGAATGCAGACACAAGGTCGGCAACGAGAGAGTAGAGTTCGGCGTAGGACACGCGACGAAGTGGAGGATCGGGGTTGTTCGGCTCAGGCTCAACTAGGGGATGTCTCCGCACCCGGGGTTTCTGCGCATAGAAAGAGCGAGCACATACTGGCTTCGATCAACGCCGTCTTATCCGGGGAGCGGCAGCGGAGCATGTTCTCGGCCCAATTGAGCTTGGCTTCCGGAAACCATGAAGGATTCGCGGGCGGCAAGGCAGATGCGTCGACGACGATACCGCCCTTGGATCCGGTAATGTCGGTTTCATCCCAAGCGGCACTCCAGAAGTCGTCAATCCTGTTTGTAGACCAGCGATAGAGCTCTTCGTAAGAAGATAGTGCTAGACCATATTCAGCATTCACACGTTTTAGGAACTGAAATGTCCGGGACGATTCAGGGGCGGGAGGATTGTAGAGAGGATTCATGAGTGCAAAGGTTAAGTAGTAGAAGCGCAATTGGGGTGTTGAGTTTTGTGCATACACCGGATCTATGCAAATACACGGGGTATGCAATAGAGTCGAGTCAGATCAGGGCGGACGGGCGAGTGCGAGAGTGCGTTCCCCGCACTTCCTGTGAGTATGTTGCGCTGTTAGAAGGTGTTGTAATGTGCGGTGCCTGTTATCGCCGCAGCTTACTGTTATCTCTCACAAGAATGGCAAGCCTGCGGATGCATTATGAATAAACGTTCGCATGCTGACTCGTTCGGTGTGATGTGGCGACTCACTGAAATGCTGGGCCTGCGTCAATCAGAGGCCGGGTAGCGATGACGTCCAGTTGGATATCTATGTGTTCTGTTGTCCGAGAGGGAGATACATGGAACTTGCAGACGAAACAAAAATGGGCCGACGGAGTGTTTGAATTTTGTCTGACGAGTGGACGGATGAAGCGGAGTGGGCGGGAAAACGCGCGGCCGATGACTCGGGAGATGTAAGGTGGTCCGATGGCCTGTGATTGGCCGGGACGCACGTGCGATCTGAGATTTGCAGGCGCGTTTATATTGCGGCCACTCTTGCGCTGGGCTGCCTCTGGACGCTCACGTTGGTTCATTCCTCTCCTCCGAGTTCATTGGGCATCAACCTCTGCATCGCTTCATCCCCATTAATCAGCTGCTCCGCCTCTCCCCAAATAAAACCCCTCCTCTCCCTCTCTCGTCTCTGTCTTCGCTCCCTCTCTCCCAACAGCCACTCCGCTGCCCGCCCGCTTCCGTGGCCATTCAACACCGTCATCGTATATCCAACGCGTCTACCGTCATGGATCGCTTCCTCGCTCCACACAGTCCCGAGGCCATGGCCCATTCACACCTAAAGTGTGTTGCGACTGTTGTTTTACCCCCACTCTTTATTCATCATTATATTTTCAGCGAAAACTGGTTCAGCTGGGATACTGACCATCCGTCCCTGAACGAGACCCTGATATCCGGCTGTGCCACGTACGAGGCATTCAAGCGTTACCTCAGCGGCTCGGACCTCTACCTGCGGCCTCGATCAAGAACTGAACTCGAGAGCATACTGTGAGTCATCCCCCGAGTGCTTGTCGCATCTCCCTGACGCGCATAACCCAGTCGGAGATATGCATACGACACCGTCCATAACACCATCGCAAAGGCACGTTCACCTCTCGAACGTGGCGGCTACAGTCGGGTGAGTCAATGGTTGGATCTCGGTTCCCCGCCACAGCTGATCGCATGGTCCGTTCAGATCTGCCACCTGGCAGAGGAATCTATCCGCCGGGTGCTGAACGAGAACGACAACGTGGCGCACCTACTGGACGTGCACAATGACGAGGTGCATGACATGTCCTCAAATATGGGTACCTCATCGCCGCGGTCAATCAAAATCAAGTGAATGTCTTCGTGTAGTGCATTTGCGCCCTGTACTATTAATTTATTGCGCACTCCCGTCACTGTCGTATCTGCACGTCTCTGCTTTATCCTTGCGGTACATCCTGTAGCATGTCTCTCACTGGCCATTGGCCCACCATCTATAATGTGTACAATATCAGAATACAAATATCATGTAGTTGTACATCGTCGACTTTGGTTTGGTTTGCGGTTTGAGAGACGTTGCAGCTCAGGTAAAGTTCGGGTATTGCGTGTGGCAGATTTCGACGCCGATGCCTCCGTGCCTCCGCATGGGCCAATGGGGATTTGACGGCAAAGGCCGAATTTGATGCAGGCGACGAATTGTCTTCTGCGGCGCCTTGTTTGACGAACGTGCGAGGATCCTACGAACATGGGCCCGGCTGCACTGGAAAGGTTGTCTCTGCTCGTCTGACCTTAGCATCGAGGCAGACTCTGTTTTATATTCAACGTGTATGCTGCTCTCCTAGTGCTCAGCTCACTCGTCGACATGTTCGAGCTCAACGTCCTACTCTTGTTCTTACTGACTGCTCCCGATGTATTCGCCGCCCCTACGCAGGTCCCGATGGATGTCGCGATGGCACGTACGTTCTGCATTGACCCCCTTGTTGATCGCTGCGAACACCGTGCGTTTCAGGTCCCCGGAAGCTGCAAGGCCGGTTCCTGCACATAACGGACATTCATCCGGATCCGTACTACAAGGAGGACCGCTCGGAGAAGTCAGCTTGTCACAGAAAGAAACCGAAGAAAGCGACGCCTCGCTCGGGCTACTATGGCATGCCATTTAGGTGCGAGGCGCGTGACTGTTTGCGAACATGAACTGACACGCGAAACCAGCGAGTGCGATTCGCCATTTACCTTGACGAACTATACATTGAATTTCCTGGAAAATGAATGGGCTCCTAACATCGATTTTGTCGTCTGTGAGTGTTTGCCTCTCGTTCTTCGACATTCGGATCACCGACGCTCGTGCAGGGACTGGAGATAGCGCGAGGTAACTATCTCATTCACATTGCTCCTGCACTCGGCCCCGTTCGTTATTCTTGATACTGGTCATGCCTGAGCTTGTTCGGTGGCGGTAGCACTTTTCCTCGGCTTCTAGCCAACCTGCTACCCGTGACCTGATGCAGCTAGAGCGTATCTTTCTGAAATGATGCCCCTCATGGCATCATATGCTATCTCATCCCTTGGGAAACTCGTCTTCTTGGTGCCGTCACCACAATAAAGCGAAGTATTGAAATACGGATGCAATGCTCCTGGATACATTGTAGACTCGTATAGATGGCTTGAGAACACTATCTTCGCCCCATCTAGCCACTGACGTCACAGAAAAGATTTATGTTATATTTTCTCAAACAAGCCAATGTTCACGAGCTGATTTGTTTTCAGACATGATAACGACCGCAAGAATCCCCGCACCACTGACGAGATCTATATGCTCAATCGTGTTCTCGCACGAAAGATGGAGGATGTCTTTTTGAGCAAAGGGATCCCCGTCATACCCACTATAGGTATGCCTAGAACTTGATAACAATGTGTTCCGAGTGACTGACTGCTGTGAGGCGTCGTTTCTTAGGCAACAACGATATCTGGCGTATGTAATCTTTCATTTACTGATCTTTGATCAACGAAATCCAAGTCTGACATATTGCTGTATTGCTTTATGCTTATGTGTATAGCTCATGTAAGTGCACACCTACATCTTTCGTTGTGTGTGGGAGCAGCTGACGAACAAGAACCAGAATATCATGCTTCCAGGTACGAGAGAGTATGGCGTATGCGCATGCTGCAACTGATGGACAAAGTTACCTCTAGGCCCTAACAGCGTGACATCTGAGTTCTCGTCGTACGTACATATTAGCTTCTCTCTGTCTGAATCAGACATCGCTTATCCTAGTTTATTCTTCCGCAGAATCTGGCGGTCCTTCGTTCCGTTCGAATCGTACCAAGTGTTCCAACGCGGCGGCTACTTCTCCGTTGAAGTCATTCCAAATTCCGTCGCAGTCATCAGCCTGAACACAATGTATCTGTATGATTCTAACAAAGGTGCGCGTCTATTGTCCTCACTTGGTCTGAAATGAGATTCACATGATGCATCCTGCCGGATGGGCGTAATTGTCATGGCAACCAGCTGTGGGAGGATGTGAACCTACGGATCCTGAAGACCCCGGGAACCTTCAATTTGATTGGCTCGAAGTGCAGCTGGAGAACTTCCGTGCACGGGGGATGCAGGCAAGTCCGCACCGGATCAGCTCCAGGGCATCGCTGACTTGGATCACAGGTTTGGATGAGTGGCCATGTTCCACCATCCGCAGATAATTTCTTTCCAGATTGTGTGAGTTTGCATCGTTTGTATCGATATTAGCCTTAGATGCCGACTCTGCATAGTATGTCCGGTATGCAGACCTTGCGCTGCGATATCAAGATACAATACTAGGACACTTATACGGAGTAAGATCCCCGTCGTCCACATGGATTTGTTTTGAAGCTGACAATGCAACCACTTTAGCACATGAATGTTGACCATGTAAGTTGTGTATGGGATTCCACATCAGGCTGTCTAACATCTAACAATTTTCAGTTTTTCTTTATCGACGGCGAGCATATACGTCGGCACCCCAAACAGAAATCCCCACTCGACATTTCTGACGAGCCGCAGGCACAGGCTCGCAAAGGGTTGTACAAGACGCTACTGAAAGACTTCGAGGACATCCCGAGGGCATCGCACAACACCAGCTACGACAACTATGGAGTGGTCAATGTGTCACCCTCGGTGGTCCCGAATCCATATCTTCCTTCATTCCGGATCTTTACATACAATATTAGTGGCAGCCCATACACCCCGGCCGCGCCACATTCAGAGCGTGAGTTGTCCACACATCGGTATAAAATCAGACCACACGTCTATGTCTGTCATTGCAGCGTCTACGTGCTCCCAAGATAACAGTGACTATTCGTGGAAACGCCACCTGTCGAAGCCTTGGCACTCTAACCCCGATTCGCCCTCGCGGACAAACAAACTTTGGTCGCCGCTGGGCTATGCACAGGTGGTTTGAGCGTGACATCCATCTTGGACGGATGCTGACTGAGTGATATACACAGTACTATCTGCCGGGGCTAGCGTCGAGTAGCCAGAAGCGGCCGCCGAAGTTCAAGCTGGAGTACCTGACGTTCGCGGTGTCGCAGCTGCATCCGTCTGGCGGGGAGGGGGCGGAGGGGTTCACGTACCCTGTACCGCTGCGCCATCTTCCGAGATCACTGCGAAATGCCACGGTCACAGCATCGAAGTTTGCGCCGTATGGATTGGCAGATCTGACCATTCCATCCTGGGCAGATTTGGCGCGGCGGCTTGCGGAGGGGGAGGACAAGCAGTTGCGGAAGCGGTTCAGACGGTATATGTACATGGGGGCGGACGAGGCGTGAGGGACAGTAAGCACATAGGATATAGCAGAGTGTACAGAGCGTGAACAATGGAGGCATTCTGGAGCGAGCGAGCGGCGAGACAGCCTGAGGCGGGCCGGGGGAGAGACGCCGGGGAGGTATTTGTGCAAAAGGAGGAGGGGGCAGTTGCCTTGACCACCGACGCCGTCGTCTCCTCATCTCTCTTTCTCGCCGATCTGCCTTTCCTCTGCCCGCCCGGGCTGTACTCCGTTTTTTGTTTTGTGCCAGCAGTGCCTCTCCGGGGGACTGGACTCGTCTTCGCATCCGTCCCATTTCCGCCGGTCGAGCCATCTAATCATCATCAGTTGCCCTCCTTTTTGCTGGCTCCTGCTTGAACCCTCTTAACCTGCTCTCGTCTCTCCTTTGCCCTCACGGCTGGCCCGCATTCGTTTTCTGCTGCTGTCCGCTTTCACTGTCTTTACCATCAACTGCACCCAGCTCCCTTATCTTATGGCCGCGGCAAACCTCCAGCTGATGGCTACAAACGGCCCTTTCGACTTTCTCCCTGCAGGCCACCACTCGCGCTCCAACTCGGTCTCCTCCTCCTCGTCCGCCAACTCGCCCGGCTCCCGTCCCCAGTCTTCCCAGGGTGGCATCTTGCGGACGTCGGCTCTGATGCCGCCATCGTCCGAAGACCTCTACCGTGCTTCTTTCCATACCACCAGCACCTTTACCGCTGACCACGCCCGCACAACCTCAGACACGTCTCACTCCTCCGCCTACTCTCTTGCATCTGAGCTCCTCACCCCGGGCGACTCCCCTCCAAACCACAACCTCTCCAATCCCTCGCTCAAGGCCCATCTGCGACCGACTCATATCCGGGCTCGCGTCGCGGCGTCCCCATACCCGCGGGATTGTGAGAGCGCCCACTCTTCTTCCAGCGAGACCGAAGACATCTCTTTGTACCTCGGTCCTTCGCCGAACGACTATCATCCTATGTTTGGCGGGCAGCCGATGATGGGCCATCCAGAGCCGATGCACACCACAGGGGTGTTTGGGCGGATGACTCTCAGCCCTGATCACGCCCTGGAAAAGCTAGCGGCGAATGTGCGCGCAGCAACAACAACCAGTGCGTCCGACAGGGCAAAGCAGATTTTCGTGCAGGCATGGTGCGTACACCGTTCTCCCGAGCATGGCCGTTCCTGATCTGTCAACCCAGGTTAACTGCCAACTACTCTCCATACCCCGATGGGAATGTTCCCCGTCAGGGGCTCTACTTTTCGTATCGGCGTGTATGCGAACAGTACAGCATACCACATATCAACACCGCCACGCTGGGAAAGGCCATCAGGCTTTGCTTTCCTACAATCAAAACGAGACGGTTGGGTGTTCGAGGGAACAGTAAATATCATTGTGCGTACGCTCTTCGATCACGAATCCGTCAAGGTCTGATTGCCGCTGCCACTGGTAGATTGCGGCATACGGCCTGCAACATCGGCAGAGGCCGAGTTTTTGCAGGACTACATACGGAAATCTAACAATACCGCTGCGCAGCAGTCTATCAATGCTGCTCGCATGGCGAGCGAGCAGGCGGAGGCCTCCAACAGAGGAGGCTCAGATGATGAAGATGATGAGGATTCGGAAGGCGCCAGCTCAGGCAATGTCTCCAAGCGCAATTCGCTGAACTTGAGCAGCAGTATCAAGAATTCGGGACTCTATGCTGACGAGAAGACACCCACAGCGAGCAGTCTACTCGCACAAGCCAGCCAACGACCGATGAGCAGCTCATATCCCATGCAGGCATCGATCCGACGACACCCTACGCAAGTGGAGCCTGGATTGACGGTCTCGCCCCAATCTGCTTCTAGTGCCGCGGATGCCGTCGCCTCCCTCGCACTTGTGTCCCCGTCGGCATCCAACTCGGTGAGGCAGCTGCCCCACTTCCCGTCCATAGAGGAAGCGGTTGGTATATCTTCGACGTCTCCCCACAGCTTAGCAGCTCGTGAAGTGTGGCGCTGGTTCCAGGATCATCTGGATGGCTTGCTAGATTGTATCCGAAGTTATCGAGTTGATCAATTCGAGTTTCACATACGGTCGTTCTGGTCGAACCTAAGCGGCAACCATCGCGAGGTGGTCCACGCGCCTGCTATCGCCGGCCTCATGACTAAAGCAGACGCGATTGTCTACGATGTATGCTATTCCTTCATCATTCCATGAATGTGCTAATAGAGTCTGTATCAGGAAATTTTGGAGCTCTTACGATCGCAAATGTTGTCCACAATATCGCCTGCATTCTTGACAGGCTTGCGCCAACTCGCTGACAAAATGGAGAAGATACTTCTTGGGTCCCTCGAGGGTTATGGCAATACATTCGTCGAACCCAAAGTAGAACTCGGTGCTCGGTTCGGTCATCTCGTCTGTACGTAACGCGATACAGTCTCTTGCAGAGCACCCTCCAACTGATAATATCACTTTTAGTGCGATTCCTCGATATTTATCAAGTCACACAAGCTTTAACTGCTGTGCTGACGAACCCGAAGCAGCTCAATGACATGCGTCGATCTTGGCAGAAGGTGGATTTCGAATCCGTCCGTAATCAGTCTGCGTTGGTCTGCAACTGCCGGCACGAGGATCTTGTTCAATTGTTGGAAGTGGAATTTGTCAGCCTGTTAGACGGCCTCGTGAAGAGCGGCGACCCTGTACGAGATGTAATGACCTGGGCAGACAAGTGCTGCGAAAAGTTGATGATTGCGCGAGGCGTCGGTCCCGAAGATCGTTCAACGATGAGCTCAAGAAGTGTCTTGATTCGATGGGGTTATGTAACGAGCCAGGTTATAAGGGATCTGGTAAGAGTTCTACTGCGTTGAGGAGCTGTAAATTTGCTGACTATATGCTTGTTGCAGACAATTCGGAGCGATCCTGCATTTGGTGCTTTCCAGATACTCAAGCTATTCTTGGAGTACGTATTGATTTCGTTCTCAGCATAATTTCTCGCTGACGTCGTTTTCAGTGACTGGATTGCTCTCAACGTCCTCAGGAGTGTTGCTTTGTCAACGAATTCTGTTGCAGCCTCTGTGGAGCCTGTCATGCAGCAGCAGTTTTTCCTATCACCAATGTCCGGCCACGAAAATTTTGGACAATCCCTGGATGTCAATCACTCTGCAATGTCACATACCCCGACCACATCAAGCATGCTCGCTGCATTGCAACAAGATACCTTTGGAAACGGATCCCTGGACCCAACGTCGGGCGCTTTTGGCGCTGACACTTTTAGCTCTTTGGCTTTCATGGATACTTCCCCGACTCAGGAGGATTCTCTGCCCGTTCATTCTTCATCTGTGCAGTTCTCCGACTACGTCTCGACTTCATCTGCTTTTGATACAGCCGCGTTCACTCACGAAATAGGCATACACAGCGCGTCCGGCACGCCTCCTTCTACTGGAAGCGAGCCAGACAACTCACCCGAACCTGTCAAATCGGAGGCATCGGTTTAATTGTGCCCACTCCCAACTTGCATTCTCTTTCCTCTGTCGAAGTGATATTTGTGGACGCTATCTTACTCTGTCGCATTAATAATGCTAAATATCGGTGTCTTGCTTTCCCCTGGCCTGCAGTAATTATGGATCCGTGGCTCGCCTGATGTATTGACTTTGTTTTTAACTTGCTGATGCTCTCATATCTCACCTGTCCCGCTCGTGCAATGTATCCCCAAGTTTGCGGATTATTCGAGTTATCCAGGTGCCCAATAACGATGCTATTATTGCATACACGAGTGCGCGCGAAGGAGATGATTGTGCAGATTGTGCAAATTAAACAATGTCAATATATCCTAGGTACAGACGACGCCAGAGCCGAACATCACTCGTCCTCGGCAACGTCTGCGTCGCCGTTCTGCTCCTGAACTGTCTCCAGCTTCTCTACAACGTCCTCGCTGGGAACAGCAACAGATGGCGCCTCGACATCGGCCGGTGTGGGTACAGGCTCTGGCGGTCGCTCGCCATCGCCATTAGGTGGTGCGAGCTCCTCCGATGGAGGTACGTCGGCCTTAGGCTCACCCTTTCCGGTGAGCTGCCGGATTTTGGTCTCCGCCTTCTCCTTGTTCTCGGCGGTGACGCGAGCTTGGTTTGCCTCATACCATGTCTTTTTCCCTCTGAGGTCTTCAACGACGCGCGGGACGTCAGTCGTTGAAGTCGGTGGCGCTATCGAAAGAGACAGAAGGGCTGAGAGCGTCGGAAGGGGAACGTGCAGAGTCTGGCTCCCTGATGCAGCGGTACTGGTTGCCTCTAACGGAGAGCTCGGCTTGGCTCCATTCTTCTTCTGTTTTGAGCCCTTGCGCGAGCTGGCTACGAAGTACGCATCATCGTCGTTGTTCGACTTCTTCCGGACGATCAGACCATCGCCAGGGCCCTGTTCGACCTTTCGCAGCTCGAGCTTGGGCACACCCGACAGATCGGTTTTGGCTGCCACAGGAGCGGTGGAAAGTGACGGTGTCGCGTTCTTGCCTAAGAAGTAATCGATGAGTGTTTGGCAATCCTCGATCTGCGCCTGGAACGCCGGTATCTCCGCCTCGTCGCGAATCCGCTCAGCAATCTCGTTTTTCTTTGCTTCCTCATCCGCTGCGCGTTGCGCTCTTTGTCGCTCTGCGCGACGTGCACGCTCCTCGTTGACCTTCGTCCAGTGTTTGTCGTTTGCTTCGCGGAAACGTTGCGCAGACTCACGCTTGTAGTTGTAGAACGTATCGAGCTGCGCCTGCAACGCTGTGCGTTCGTCTAGCAACTTACTTCGGTTCGCAAACGCTTCGTCGCTCTCTTTCTTGAGTTCGTCAAGCTCGGCTCTGATCGCGTCGTAGCGGTCCGAGACAGCCTTTGCCTCGGGGTCGTCCAGTTTCTTGCGAAGCTCGTCCGCGGCTGCGCGGTCTGCCTCAATAGAGGCTTGTTCTGCTTCGAAACCTTCGACGATCCGGCGGCTGCGTTTCAGTTGGCTGATCTCAGCAAGCGCACGTTTTTCGTCGCCGAGTTTCAGATTGCCGGACTCGACCTGTTTGTCAAGTTGTCTGGCGAACTTAATGAGGGGGGATTGTCGAGGATGAGAAACAGAGTACGTACTTGACGCGGTCATCGAGCTCAGCGATGGTTTTGTAAGGCGCCTTGGCTTTGGCGGCATTTAGATCCTTGACCTGAATGGGAGGATATTCAGAACCACAGTGAATGGGTACAAGGATACTCTTACCTTCTTCTGGACACCATCCTGGATGGACTTGAGCTGGTCGAAGGTCTTCCCACGCGAAATCTTGCTGGTGGATTGCTGGTCACGGAGACCATCCAGTTCAGCTCGAAGAGTGTTGCGTCGGTCATTGCCTGGCCCGTTCTTTGATGTCAAATTGATCTTTTCCTTCACCGCAGACTAAATATCGTAACCGACTGAGACCAACTGACAGTCCGAACATTCAGTAGTTACGTACAACTTTAAGCTGCACGCCATCAATTAGAGCTTTGATTTTCTCCTGCTCACGCTCATAGACAGTCTTTTCGGGCTTTCCGGAGGCATAGACAGCAAGCTCGAAGTTGTCCGAGGTGACCTCGACGGGTGTGGGAGTGGAATGACCAGCAGTACCGTTTGGGGCGGCAGAACCGTTCGTTGAAGACGCAGACGCCTTTGGTTTCTTACCGGCGCCATTAGCGGTAGCAGTCTTAGATTTTGCAGCGGCCATGAGGGAAGAACGAGCGAGGAGTGGCTGAGCCTGGGTGTGACGAGGAGGGGATTTGGCAAGTCGAGTTGGAGGAGACTCGGTGTGGACCCATACGTGGTTGTCGTGAGAAACCCATTCCGGAGTCCATCTCCACGACCCTCGTGACGTGGCTAATTTCGAAAATAATTGTCTGACGCGTTGCTCGACTCTCAGAGCGCATCCAAATATGAGCGTTGCACGGCAGAACATAGTATAGACAGCAGTAAAATATAGCGGGAACATAAGCCATGTCAGAACACAACCTTTTGATCTAACGCTTCAATCTCCCGATAGCATTCGTCGTACAACTCCCTGTAGTCCTCATCCTCGTCCTCCTCCCCTTCTTTCCGTTTTGTCTTCTTTTTAGAGTCTGGACACACCATGACACAACTCGTCGGTCGCTTCGTCGCGCTCGCATGGCCAAGTTCTTCTTTCGACGTGACAAACACATAGGGAACACCCGCATCCTCACTCAATACAGGCAGATGCGAGATGATGTCGATTGGTGTGATGTCCGCCGCAAGCACCAGTAACCTGGAAAAGAACTTGGTGATGAGAATGCTGGCAATTGACGGCGATGGACGCACCCCTTCTCTCCCTTCCGGATACCCTTCACAACCTCCTTGACGCCGCGCTTGACCTGTCGGTGCTTGGAGGCTTATAGGCCAAATCACATTTACAATCACATTTGAGAGGAGGGGAAGCAACCACGGACCTTTCTTGATTGTTTTGTGCAGTTTCTTGACTAGCTTTTTTTGCGCTAATGGGTGCGCTATTGGTGATAGGTCCTCCAAGGGAATGATGATATCGTCCTTTGCCTTCTTCCCCTTCTTCTCGGCCTACCAGTGTCTCTCTTAAGACCTCTGGCAAATATCAACTGGGCGGAAGCTCACCTTTGCTGAGTCCTCCATCTCGACGTCTACAACCTCGATAGATTCAGAGACGGTCTCCGCCGCCTCCTTTCTCTTCTTATCCTTCTTTTCGGACTTGTCTTTGGCCATTGCGTGCGTTTATCTGCAAGAACGTACGGCTTCGAGACCGTGCGGGCGGGGAGGTTGTCCGAATCAAGGCTTAGACGAAAAGGGACGGTCACGTGCAACCCTGAAAGCGATCTGGGAGTGATCGGCTTGTCGATCTAGAATCTGCTTGGCTCGGTCGTCTCCTGTGGTTCGGTCTTGACCCTGGTCTCCCTCCGTATGCGTATGTCTCATGTCTGTCCTGAGCAAACGCCTATCCAAGGCCATTGGGTCTCGTGTGCGTACCACAAATTCTTGGTCTCCAGGCACTGTTCAAGGCTAGGCCTTCTTGTCAGGTGGTGAGTAGCCCTTCATCCATCGCACGATGCGTCGATGCACCTGCTACCACATTTCATATCACCATCATTGGAGGTGTCAAAGACAATGGTGTCCTTTGTTCTCACTACGGCTTCCCACACTGATTCCTCGATAGACTCCATAAGTGCGCCGCAGCGGCATGGAGTGGGTTCGAACGTTGGAAAGCCAGTGAATAGCGTCTATGCCGTGTCTTCTCAGTGCGTGGACGTTATGACACACACTCCATTCTAACGCTAGGATACGCGGACTTTGTATTGAGATGCAGCACATGTCGTACCTCGGACTGTTCCCGAGCCTGACAAACGAGCTCATTTGTCCCAGATTCGCGTGTCTGATAGCATGCCACCTAAACTCAGGGTGCATTCATGCGACTGTGATCAAAGACTCTTCACAATCCATGCGGGACGTCTGCGAGGTTAACGTAGTCAAGTTGCTTATCGACCGGATCACATTTTCGGAAGTAAAAAACCCGTGAATAACAACCATTGTGGGGTAATACGATCGTGTTTGCGAAGCTTAATGTTCACAATTTGTATCCGCCAGGGCATGTAAGTGCCTTTGAATCCTTGGAAATGTGGCAAGCCTGCGGCCGCCTGGTATACGCGCCGGCTGCCAACTGAAAAATTGCAGCGTTAGTGAAAGTAGATTACAGTTTGACCTCGAAATAGACACGCTCCCTTCAGATGACCTTGTACCTAGAAAATTTGATGATGTGCGGAATGGGCTAGACCTTATACCGCTGGGCTGTTCAATAAGGTATGAGCGTTTGCGCACTGGTCCACCCTTTTCTCGGCTTCGTTTGTCCATGTTCCGTTGACCGCAGCGGCGAGCATGTTCTGTTATTAATCGTGACAGCAAATTTCGTCTGTAGAGGCCATTCACGGATGTTTTTAAGCAGGACGCGTGTGTATCGGACTAGGTCGCAAATACTTCCATCCCCGCCGACATTCAGTGCACCTGACTAAGATTACGGCGACTGTTTGCCGTCCTCGTTCCCCTGTGGAGGTTCTCCCAAGCCTCTCAGGAAGTTGAGCCATACCCAAGACATCCCCCGGCTCTCCATATCGTACCAGTAATTTATAGCTATCGTGACTTCGGACTGTCGTACATAATGCCACCATCCCGCAGGGAGGTACAGTGTTTCACCGGCATGAACTGTTATGTGTATGGGGTGAGCCTCAGGAGGCAGGGCACCGGAGGCTGTTGGGTCGAGTACTGAAGACCAGCGCACGGCAGGTGTCATGTCAGAAGATGGAACCAACTCTAGCTGCGATGTCTGTTGAGATCGGATGTACGATGCATGTGGATAATTTCGCTCTATCAGCCAAGAGGATCATGAGTGATGGCGTGCGGGTCATTGTCACAGACTGACCCTGTAGGCACCATCCTTCCGTCGGAGGCAACAGAGTGAAGTGCTTCGCGCCGCGAATGACGGAGTATATGTTCTCGTATGGGTCTGGAATGACATGAGGACCAAGTCAATGTAATCCGGCAATCTGCACTTACCGCTATGTATGCTGGTAACGCTCTTGCTGTCACCAATCCATAGGTTCACTGCCTCAGGCGGCTTGTCTGTACATCATAGGAATCAGATAGAAGCTTCAGACAAAGCATCCGCACCGCATTACCCAGCGCATCACTGCACCACGGGATCTCACTCAGGACGTCTTCGCGCAGAGGTTCGAACTCGGAAGGATCTTGGTCACCACTAAGGTCGAAATAGCTTGCGGTGAACAAGTTCCCGTTCTGTGATTGCAAGTAATAGACTTCGCCACACCCTGACGAGGTGTTTTTCGAAGGGTCTACGGAGAGATCGGTGGATATTCGAGAGGCTGAGAAAAGCATCTGCCAATGCAATCGCGTCTAACCTGCGGACAGCGCGGCCAAGAAAGTGCGCATTGTCATTTTGTCTATATGCGGTTCTGCGAAGTACAATCGGCCGTCACGGCCAGAGGCAATCGCATCCGCGCGCCTGGGATATCATTGAGAAATAAGCGTAAAGACCGCAACTAATTTGGAGATAGACCGCACCCTGTGGGCGTTGCGGCGATAGAGATACTCTGATCTCTCATACGCCCAATCAGATACTCGTCCGTCCAGCGGGAGGTTCCGCCTTGCACTTCGCTATCTGGGAGATGATCGTGATTCGACCGGGTCTTGCAAGCGTCTAGAGGATTGCACACTTACCCTTGATGAGCACGGGCCTGCCAATGTGTACTAAACGGGAGAAATCGATGGCAGTAGGCGGTTTGTCGAGGACATCATAGTGGGAGCCATTCAAATCTGTCATAAGTCGGTTAACCTTCGCGTTCTCCCCGTGGGCGTCGCAACGCACCATGATATTCCGCAGCGATCCACTTTAGTGAGTCGCAGTTTGACATATTTGAGTCGACCTTTATGTCTGCTTGTATGTTCCCGAGCGGTTTCAACTCTGGTGGAGGTTAGCCCGAGGTCGATGTGAACGAGTTCATTGAATGCAGCCTGCGCGCGGCCACAACGGCGGCAGCGTCGGCAGCGATCGAGATTTCTTTCCGAATGAATAGGCACGTGACAAACCCCGGCGCGTCCAGGGTCCACCCACTGGCAGTGGCAATGCGCGTCGCGTCGTGTTCAACCGCGACCGTTTTCTGACTTTTTGCTACAATATTGTTCTTGCTGGATCCTTGCTTGCCATTCGTTGTACATATTTTGGATATGCCCGACACTCGCAAACGTACAACTTCAAAAAAGGGCGGTAAGGGAAAGGCGGTTGGTCTTGTCAGCGCTGTGACGTTTCGGGTGCCTAACGCATATACTCACTAGTCAGGACAAAAATCGCTGTTGGATTTGTTTTCTCCGAAACCTCCTTCTGTGAAGCGCACAGAATCTGCTTCAATAAATGTTGCACGCGAATTTGAGACCCGTCCCGAGCCAACCCACTCCAGTGACATCGAGTTACTGGACGCCCCCGACGCGTCTTCAAGTCCATTGCCCACGGATGTAGAGTCACTGCATAGCGATGGAGTTATAGAAGTAGTTTCACCCAACGAAGGTAAGTTCCACATAGCTCATCGTACTCGTAACACAGATTTTAATGCTACCACAGAAGTGTTACTGCTGCCGTCGAGGTCGCAGCCTAACTCGAAAAGTAGCAGGCACCCTCTGCGACCCTCACGCGCACACTCCTTCAACGTCTCCTCACCACATCATCCGATGGCTGAGGGCCACACTCGTGACACTCCCATTGTCATTGATTCCAGTCCCGTCAAGCTCCGTGTTACCGGCCATCCATCTTCAAAGCCAGCGTACTCAATTTTCGCACCCCGAAGACCGACAGTCGCACAATCTGCGTCCCCGGTTTCGTCACCTCCGCCTATTGTTCGGAAAACAAGCCGGAGGCTTGATTGTGACACATACCCGGACCACCATTCGCAGCACGTCCGTGGGTCTCAGTCAACGTTTTCTGCGCCTGAGCCTCCGCTCCCACGTTGCACAGCAGGTATGTGCACGTATTCAGCGACAATGACACTACTGACATCGCCTCGTTGACCCTGGGACACTGGCAGTATCACTACCGAGAGCCCTGTCCTCACCTGGCGCCGGTCGTCAGGACCTCGCACGTTTTACCCGGATCCAGGTTCCAATTTCCGAGAGTGTCCACGAGGTCAAGAGTCAATGTGGTGCTGTGGGTTCAGTATCGGCCCCCGACATACAGTTGTCTCCCGCGCCAAACATTAGACAATGCATTGACAGTATGCCCGCGTCGCATAAGACATATCCAGCAATACAGCGACTCATTGACAAAATAAGTGGCCAAGCTGACCTCAGTGTCGACGTGTCAGAACATTCGCAGGAACTCTGGATGGACAAATGGCGCCCTCAACGAGCAGACGAAGTAATTGGAAATGAAGATTGTGCGTTGTACCTTCGTGATTGGTTACTCGCCCTCCAACTACGCATTGAGACCACACCGGCCTACGATGGGAGCCAATCCGCGTTGGACAACAAGCGAGCCAGCAAAAAGTCTAAAGCGAGGCACCAGCAGCGAGGTCTCAAGCGTCCGCGTATCGTACGCCAAGTCGATAAGCAAGCGAAGCGGCGCAGGCTGAATCTGGAGGACTCGTGGATTGTACCAGATGACGAGTCTGAAGACGACCTCCCGGTGCTGGGTAACGACTTCGACTTCGACTTTGCGTTTTGTCAGCGAACGTTATCGCGGCTACAACGTGCCTCTGCGGAATCGGGGGACGATGCATCTTGTGATCTCGCCAGCCCATACTACGAAGCAGCAGAAGCCGACGGTGTACCGGACTTCTCGTATTCAGCGCCGCGTCTCGGCAATCAGATTCGCAACACGATCCTTCTGAGCGGGCCGCCTGGATGCGGTAAGACCGCCGCTGTGTATGCCTGCGCACAGGAGCTTGGTTGGGACGTCTTCGAGGTGTACCCCGGCATTGGAGAGCGGAGCGGAGCAGCTCTGAATAAACTTGTTGGAGATGCAGGAAAAAATCATCTTGTGAAGCAAACTCAGCGTCAGCCAAAAACACAGTTTTTCGCCGGCAATACGGTAAGTCCACTGGAGCCTGCGAACGGTGCTCAGGAGCAGAATCGTGGCAGTCATAGGCGGCTTAAGCGTATCGACCCCGAGACAGACGTGGACACCGTGGAGAGTACTCAGGACCACAAGACAGAGTCTGGTATTGACAGTCGCGAAACAGCTTCTACCACCCACGCCTCTTCTGTTTCCCAGTCCATCATTCTCATCGAGGAGGCGGATGTCTTGTACGAGAGCGACACCAATTTTTGGCCGGCGTTGATCAACATCATCAAGGAATGTCGAAGGCCTGTAGTGATGACCTGTAACGGTGAGTGAACGCCAGCTGTACTGACTGACGTCAAAAATTCATATTGGCACATCTGAATAGATGTTTCGTTGATACCATGTGGAGACCTGCCATTGCAGGAAATCCTCGCGTTTTCACCGTGCCCAGTCCCCCTGGCTACGTCGTATTTGCAATGCGTGTGTTTAGCGGAACATCAACCTCTGGAACGATCCGTAGTCTCCCGACTGTACGAGCTCGAAGAGGTCACTGCCGAGAACTCCCTTGGTATCTTTACTCAATGCGCCATCCCAAAGTTAGACCTCCGGTGTGCCCTGCATCGGCTTCAATTCGCAGGCGGGAGTAGCCGTTACTCAGTCTGTGAGTGTGGCGCTCACACCCGAGGCAATGCAGCGGGTGAAGGAACCCAAATCCGACGGGACCTCGACAAGGTCGAGATCCCAAACGAACTGCGTAGAGAAGATGTACAAATTCTACGGCGCATGGATCAATATCAAGGGTCGCTGTCCTTCTCGGATTGTTATCTGCGCCGACGATTTTTGGATGTACTCACGGTCAGTTCTGTCCTGGTTGGACAAGGAGGTTCCTGACCATGAATTCTCAGGACACCATGCTGGCTGACGCGCGTGTAGCAGACAATGAGCTGGGCTTCACAACCCTTGCCTATAGCGATACGGGACACGAGTCAGCGCTGCCCATTAATCAAGCTTTCTACCACCAAGATGACATGATGGCGGAAGAAGCGCTCATGAGCAGCTGGCACCGCTTGGAAGACATGTGCAACATGCGTATGGAACAGCGAGGGTATGCGAAGGCCGAGCGGGAGCATGCCGCCCAGATAGTTGCTAGCTTGGGGGAGCTGAACGTCCCGGCAGAAGTTCTGATGAACAGGACGGCCAGCATCCTGGACTATGGGCCGTGGGTAAGATACATGGTGGGTCACGATGATGTAAACGCGGCGGCGTCGATATCGTCGCAAGCGACGAAAGAGGGAGGCCGGAAGACGAGAAACAGCCAGAGATCGCTCGAGGCTTGCCGCTACATTGGGATTAGCGAGGCGAGCCAGGAAATACTGCGACGCACGGCGCTGTGCATTGGGTAGCTAGCGGACGGACTCTTCACATGCTGGGAATAGGGATGTACGTCGACTGCCATGGGACAAACACGTTGTTTTGCTGCGGGTTCGTGCTGAGTCAAGAGACGCTAGGGCTTGGAAAGCCCAAGATGACGAGCAGCTTGCCGGTTGTGTCTGGAGCGGAATGGCAGAGGGCGACGAGAGATCAGAGGAGCTGGCTGTGCCGTTTCGCATTGATCGAGCTTGATTCGCGGAGTCTATTAGATGGTGAGTGGATCGGGCAGATAGCGACGACGCGGGCGCGAGGGATGAAACATGTCCCTGACGGAGCTGGAGTCGGGTGACTGGGATGGATGGCAACAAGGAGCGGAGAGAGAGCGATCGAATGGAAGGAGGGGGAGGGAGAGTATTCGGATACTGAGGCGCTGTCAGCGTCGTCTGTGCTGAGTCAGGCTGGTAGGAGCGGTGGCCATGGACGTGATAGCGGGCGTAGTAGTCGAGTGGTCTAGAATGAGAGCGAGTGCGAATGTCGAGGACGGGCGGGGGGAAGTGAACAATCTACCCTAAATGAGGATCGCACTCGCAGCCACGTGGGACGGATGGCAGCCACGCGTCCGCGTTCTCTTCCTCAACCATCCTTACCAGTCCCGTTAAAGCGGCCATCCTCCTCGTCCTCATCCTCGTCCTCCTCGTCCCCCTCTCCTCCCCATGGCCACCACTCGTCCGCTCCCCACTGGGCCACCCCCGTCTGCATTTCCCCCAGCCCAGGCCCCGTCGTCGCCGTCGCCGTCCATCACAGCTCCCCGACATTCACCCGTCGCCCCCCTCGCCCCTCTCGAGTTCCTCCAGAACCAGCGCAGAGGATCGATCACCGACCCGTCTCTCCACGCCGGCCCTACGCCTCACCTCCATCTCCCAAACTCCGCGATGGGCCCCTTGCCGCCGTCGTTCCGTCACCACAGCTCTCCCTTTGCCACTCCGTCAACATCCCACGACCCCCAGCCACGAGGCCCGCTCGCTCCACCTCGCCCGGCTTCGCCCTTCAGATTTGGCGATGCATCTGCCCGTCCGTCCGAGGCCAGGCGCGCTCTCCGATCCTCGTCTGCTGACGCCGGCAAAAGACCCGCCCTCGCGTCCGCCATGCGCGAGCCTGAACGTGTTCTCGACAGAAGTGGGCCTCGCACCACACAAGACGGTCTCATAGCAGGTAACCCTAGCGCTACTGTCCACGTGTGGATGAGCTCAGGCGACCCGGCCTCCGTTTGCAGGTCCGAGCAGGGTGAAGGGCGAGGACAGCATGGACGTCGATCCCAGAGACCGCGACGGCGAACAGCAGCGTGAGCCGACCCGGCTGCAGCCCCCGTATCCGACCCACTATCCGAACGACTCGGCGTATGGGGCGCGGAGGCATTCGATTGCGGCTGGTGCTGGCTTTCCCGCTGCTGTGATCCGTGAAGGGCACTCACCATCTCTGCCTCAAGGTACGAAGCGGAAAATGTCGGCGGAAAAGGGAGGGATGCGTCGGCTGGGGGGCGAGGGTGCAGGCGTGGGCGTGGGCGTGGGTGTCGATCCGTTCCTGGTGGGGCCGGGGGTGTCGAGCAGAACGGTGAACGGAGAGGCGGAGGAGCCAGCGCCGAAGCGGCGGGGGTCGACGTTCGACACGCAGAAAATTGCACAGCTGAGCCTGAACGACCGACGGTA
>NW_012133378.1:75964-124212 GCF_000313525.1 Fibroporia radiculosa | reverse complement strand
GCACGAATTTTTCGTCCGACCACAGTATGATTCCCAAAGGGTAGTCGATGGCATGCAGCGTGCCATGCGTGATTGCATCGAAGGTCACACTTGGGTCGCAGGAAAGTCAGTGTGACCGCATTTTCAAGAAACTCGCATTTTTTCTAGTGCCCAAAAGCACATCTGCGCCGCAGAACTTTCTGCGAGCCCAGCTGCGTCAACTTTGAACTTCCCTATTGGCCGTAAACGGGTAACTAAAGACATCGCGGAACTAGACCGTAATGTAACGGTGTCGTTATAATCTACAGAACCGTCCTGGCGGTAATCACCCAGAAACGACGCCCCTCTCCCAGGTTCAGAAGCAGTGAATATCATTCATGTAGGAGCGCGGTAACGGAAGACTACGATGATGAGAGTCTCAGTCCAGGATATGGTAATCGGGGACTGAGGGAAGTCGACGCGCTGGCGTCTCTAACGGTACGCAGCGGAGTTGCCGTATAAGGAAAGTAATAGAGCGGAAGTAAGTAACGTATAGAAAGGAAAATTGTATAGTATTAATAGTCTGTCTTGAATGTATCTACAACACGCGGGTGGCTGATCCTCCTTCCAAGCTGCCCCAACATCGGATACCATACGGGTGGCATCATAGCAATAGTCGCGCCGGATCGACTCCCATCAGGGAGTGCCCGGAACAATCTTGCGGGGATCGTACCCCGGCCGAGGCGCAGTGGACGCGGAAGACGGGCACTTACTCACTGTACGGCTATTCCATGCATATACATTTGAGTTATGATACATACAAGAATGACCATGTGCGAGACGAGGAAATCCGACCGGATGGGATGAGCAACGAGCATGATGGGGATGGGATGGTGATGGTGATGACAGTGAGGGATAATCGGGTTTGCATTTGCGAAACTTGAACGATAGCAGACAGCGTGAAAGCGATACAAATGGACAGAGTGATGCAAGACAGAGACATTGAAGAGTACAGACAGAAAAACCAGAGACAATGTGAAAAGGAACAGATGAAACAGACGCAACGTCTAGACGTCGAACGAGATGGGCCAGACACCATCGCCCTGGGAGTGCTTGTATCAAGCCTTGTCAAATCGAACGCAGAGGAGGGGACGCACCAGGGAGATCCGCCTCGTCAGCGATACTCGGCGCCCGCATCCGGTCCCGCATGCGCGTACTCGTCTCCCTCCGAGGACCACTCGCCCTCCGGTGTCTCCTCATGCTCGCCCTCTCCGTCTTCGTGCATGCCCTCCTCCGCCTCACCCTCGTCCACCCAGCTCCCTTCCTCCTCTTCCTCCTCTGCGGCGTCATCCTCATCTCTGAACCACTCCATCGCCTCTCCCCCGCCTACGCCCGCGTCCATCTCCGCTTTGACGCGCTCCGTCTCCGCGTCCCTGCAGCTCTCATGCACGTACCACGTCGCGATCGGCCGCCCCGCGCGCCGGCGGTGCTCTACCAGCGCGCGGATCGCTGCGCCTGAGACACCCGCAACGCGGAGCGTGTGCAGATTCGGCAGGAGGATGTCTGGCCGGTCCTCCCTCGCCCTCTCCTTGCCCTTGCCCTTACTCTTGCTCCTGCGCCTGCCCTCTTGCCCGTCAGCGCTGTCGAGTAAGACTTCGAACGCCCCGCCCGCCATCGTCGCCGCATCGAGCTCGAGCACGCGCAGACTCGCCGAGCGGCGCAAGAGGCGGGCCCAGCTCGCGAGCGCACAGTCGGCGAGCGCGCCGATCGCGAGCGTTTCCAGCGCGGGGAACATCGGCGGAGGCTCTTGCGGCTCCGCGATTCCGCTCCCTGCCCTCTGCCTCTCCTCCTCCTCATCCCTAGCTCCACTCCTGTTCACTGCAGCAACCACCTCGGGCGGGGGGACGTACGGCACGAGGGGGTCGAGTTCGGCATCACGCAAGGCCGCGGGCGAGGGCGGATGCGCGAGCAGGGCCGCGAGGGGCGCAAAGTCTTGCGGGGCCTCGGGGTCGCCGAGCTCGAGCTGCAGAGCGCGCAGGCGCGGGGCAGTGAATGTGCGCAGGATCGCGCACGCATACGGCGCGTCGAGGTCCGCGAGACGCACCTCTGCAAGGGACGGCAGCGGGACGGGGCCGGCAGGGACGTCCGGGTCCAAGTCGTCGTCGTCCGCGGAGTCCGCGGAAGTGCTGGTGCTAGTGCTGGTGCTGCCAGTGCCGATTCCGGGGCTGACGCTAGGTGAGCGCGAGCGTGAATAGGGGGCTGCAGAGAGGCGCCAGAGCCCGGCCTGCGCGCGGGGGCCCGAGTAGTGGAGGGCGAGGCGGACGAGGGCGGGGGATGCGGCGAGGACTGCGCGCCAGCGGTCGATGGGGATGCGCACGTCGTCCGAGTGTACGCCGAGCTCGAGGTGGGTCAGGCGGCGCAGGAAGGGCGACGCCGACGCGGTCCACTGGATGTTGACGCCGAAGAGGGCGAGGCGGGCGAGCGCAGGGAGGCCGCCAGCAAAGACGACGACGGGGGGCGGGCCGATGGCGTTGAAGAGCCGCTCAGGTGAGCCCCAGTCTTGGATGTGCCACAGCGCGAGGTCGGCGAGGGTTGGGGCAGGGCCGCACGAGGACAGGACGGTGCGGGCGTGGGCCTTGCACTGCAGGTCGCGTACGCGCAGGACGAGGGCGCGCCAGCGTGCGATGTGCGGGGTGAGGGACGCGAAGGCGTCGAGGAACTCATCGCGAAAGACGGAGTAGCCAGCGACGGCGTCAGCCTCGGAGGCAGAGTCGACGAGGAGGTGGAGGGGGTGTGTGCGGGAGCGGACGACGTACTCACGAGCGCGGGCGATGTGGGGGACGACGCGGATGGCGATGTGGGACCAGAGGGCAGGGGTGGCGAGGGCGGCGGCGCGCCAATGAGCACAGACGTGGGAGACGGTGAGCTCGAGGGGCGGGTCGTCGGGAAAGGCGGTGGACGAGGGCGGGGGGTGAGGGTCTTGGCCAAAGAGGAAGATGCGGGTGAGGAGCTCGATGGGGAGGGCGTGGATGGAGGTGGCGGCCATGGGAGGACGAGGAGAACGGAGCGAGTCGCAGGTCGCTTTAGAGAGCGCAACCCCAGCCGACGGCTGACGATGCGACTCCATCCCAGATCCGCCTCCTCTTCGCCTCCCATTCACTCCTTTTCCGGCTCCGGCTCCGGCTCCGGCCCCGGCCATCGCCGACCCTGCCTGCCGGATGCTTGCCGCCGCCACCTCCGCCGCGCCGAGTCCGGTCTTGACCCCGTCGCCCGGATGCGCGTCTGGTAACGCCTTCTCCCGCGACCACTGCGAGGGTTCGATTACGCTCACCCCACCCCATTTCACGCTTCGACCTCGCTGCACGGTGCCAGCGTCGTTCGTTCCGGAATGCATTGTGCCCTGAATCGTCCTCGTCCTCCGCTGATGTCCCTGCCCATCAGCACCACTATCACGCTATCACACTGGCAGGCCTCTGATATTCCATGTCTTGGCCGCTCGCTCACACGCGCGTCCGCACTCCTCCTCTTCCGAGTAGAGCCTCCGCCTCGGAGCCCCTTGCGAGACGCTCGACTCGGCCGCACGTCGCTCGTCCACGGCCGTAGCAACCGCGACGGACGCTGCACCGACTGACTGCAGTGCACAGACGATCGCAGCGCCCCTACTCTGATCTGCCTCCGCGCACCACATATCCGTTCGATCACTCCGTCGTGGCGTCGATTGCCGTCCGCATCTGAAACAAATCTCCAGTACCTCTGCAAGTGGATGACTATTCGACAATACCAGGCTCGCAACATGTAGTACCCTCAGGAGCCACCAAGCCAGTGCAACACTGTTGTGCTCACATATGCACCGGCTGCCACTGCATCATGTGGTCCTCGCCCGCATGGGATCAAACCAACGGGCTGCGGTACAGTCATCGACAATGTCTCAGACTCCCCATTCACCACACCGAGAGCTCCCCCGCGACGGTCTCTCGCGGGACCCAACCTTCCCATAGCACGCACCGCGTCTGGCCCAACAGCACCAGGCGCGCACATGATCTGGCCGTCTGACCGCATTCGTTAGTCAAGCTCCCAGCTTCTAGCTGTCCGCCTGTGCTCAACCATCGCCTTTCAGTACTTCACTATCCCAATCTTTACGTCCAGCTCGTCTAGCGTTGCAATGGCAGAAGACACCCTGAGGGTGCGACCGCTCGTAGCACATACGCTCCTGAGGCTGTGCGGGGGCGCGCCTCCCACACTCGCAGCGCACCAGGCGACGGGCTCGGGGGACGACCGCCTGCACCGCCTGTTCACACATGTCCAGGCCTCCGCGTAACCCCCTCCGCACGATGACCTGCCTCGCCGCCTGACCCGCCTCACGGGATCGCGCCCTCCGGGTACCGGGCCTCCAAGCAGGTGTATCACGCACGGCGCCGCCTTCACTGCCTGCGCGCTGTGCGGCTCTATCTCATTTATTCCCTGCTGTATCCCCACGATAAGGATCCTAGAGCCCTGCGCGCGAAGATGAGCCCGGCAGCATACTGAGCGGTTATTTTTCCTTCTCTTCCCTTCCTTTCTCCCCGTCTGCCCCGCTGTCCCCGCCGGTCTCTCTGGCGACGAGGCGCCAGAACCCCGTTCTGCCACGCGCGAAGACGTGAATGCATACGTGCCCCGCTCGCCTGCGCGCGTGCGCGCGGAACACGGCGAGGTGCGCACATCCGCTGCGACCAGTCTCCTGCGCCTCTGCGCCCTCGACGCAAGCCGGGCGTATCCCCCTTGCTCTCTGCAGGTGCCGCCACCGTTCTAAGGCGCGTGGAGGAAACGACAGACGGTATATAGACCGTCGGTTGTTTCACGTCTGCCCTTTGTGGTGGCGTTCCTGCATGATTGACATTCGCTGCCTCCCCGACCTGGGAGAGGGGCGTCGTCTCCGGGTGATAGCCTCCCGGACGGTGTCGTAGATGTGGTCACTCTGCACGTATACTACGGTTTGGAGGAGAAACCTGGAATAGTAGAAATAAAAGATAAAAAGAGTGACTGTCCGTGTCCGGGTCGGTGTGGGGCATCGGCATCAGAACCCGCTGCAATTCATTATAATCGATCTATGCGTTGGAGTCGCGCCAAGGTACTGTCTGCTTTGCATTGAGAAGAGGAAGATCCCCGATCATCCAATTCTGGGCCGTACACATCTCTTCTGCGACCGAGTTCCTCCTTTGCAACGATTGGAAGGATCCACTCCGCAGAGCGCAGACGGCGGGCTGGACACGTTCTCCGCAGCATTTCTCTATCATCACCTGCCCCCAGTCATCAGCCAGCTACCTGATGTGCGTGGGCCAGGGTCGGTCGAGACGAGAGTTGTGGCGCGCGGCGGAGATGAATCTGACGAGGACCGAGAGCACCGACGACTTAATCGACCGCCCGAGAGCGAAGCTCGGGACGGCCTGTGCTGAAATGATATCACAAGCACCCAACTCCGTGTGATGCAGCTAATTCGAAGCGGGCGAGACGCAAGCCGGACTGGGATCTTCAGCTTCATCTCATCTGAAAGAATGCAACGGTTTGGCGAGCTCGGGTACCACTGGCAGTAAGCACTTCTGAATGGGTTTGAAATTAGACCCTTTGCGAGAAGCACCTTTTCGGTGGCGTTCTCGGGTGGTCTGAGACCTGACTCGGGTGTGATCAATAAATGGGACACAATAATGTAGGGGATCGATCTTATGTCCCATTTCCACGCTTTGCCTTTTTCTACGGTCACTGACATGCAATCCCAGAGACTGCGCAGTCGGAACGGCCAATTCTACCTCACGCAATTGCACCGTCCTCAAGCACATAATGAGTGTCATCGTCATTGGCGACCATGACAGCAAGAAGTATTCGTGAGCGAGAGGTGCGTTGTTATTACGATTAGAATGACCCCGCGCTGCAGGGTGGCGAGGCGGTGTATACAGTACTTACGTATTGGCGAGACCACAGAACATGCGTTACGCACCCGAACTCTACCGGACATTCTAGCTCGAACCCTATCAGCATTGCGACCAGGGACTTGATGTCTACTTGCGGGGCCTGGGTCCAACGTCTGGAGGTCAGGTTTTCCCCACCCCACCTTTACCTCCCCTCCTTATCGAGCCTCAGCCGCGCCTGCTCGAGCGCGCGGTACACGTCCGCTGCGAAGCTTGAGTTGGGCGTGAGTTCCAGCAGACGCTCAAGAGCGGGAACCGCCGCGCGCGTGAGCAGGAGGTGCGGACGTGGGGGCACATTGTGCCCGTTGTTTGGTGCACATGCTGGGCCTGCTGTATTGGATGAGCTTTTCGAATCTACTGATTCTATAGGAGTAGACGAAGGGCCTGACGGCGTATCCGGAGTGACGTGCGCTGAACCAGCGGTAGATGGGGAAGGCGATGATGGGGGTTCCTCAGAAGAATCCGAGTGTGATGTAGCTGACGCCTCAGGGTCAGGTGGGACAGGTGCATGTTGGGTATAAATATCATCGAGCTCAGAACTTTCCTGCGGCAAGATTGCGCCTTGGGCAACGAATGCTTCTAAATATTGAGACGCCTTGAACGCTGGGACGAACGAGATGAGCGCGTATGGGAGGAGCAAACCGCACAGCGATGCTCACCTTGGTAGTGCGACCATGCGCGCCATGCACAGAAGAAGAATGGGAAGTTCGGGACTATGGCTAGGATACAAGGGTTTAATGGATGACAATGGATGACAAGAAAACGTGCTTTTGACGTACGGATAAGCATGAATGGCGCGGTGAGTGGGGCAATTGCGATCCACATTATACAGCCCTTCCGATGGCGAGGGGTGCGTTTCGCAAGGAGTGACCGCAGATGCGGGAGGGGAGATGCACATGCCGATGGAGGGTAAATCAAAGGGATCTGTCCATACGACGTTGAGGGCATGGGAAACGATGCATGGGGATGAACGCAATAGGGACATCACATCAAAGAAAGTACTGGGTCAACTCATTGTCAATGTTTTAAAAGAAAGAATACGGTGCACTCACCGTGGGGTGGTCTTTCGGTCTAACCTTCTCCGTGTAGCGGTTAGGAATTAGCTTGGGTCCAAGGGAGGTATCGAAGGACTTGAGAGCAAGCTCTTCGAAGTCAAGGCGGTCAACCAGACGTTCTCCATACAAGAATACTCTCCTCTGTTATACGGATCAGGCCAGGAAGAGTACCCAAACATGTTGCGCTTGAGAGCTCATCTCGTGGAAAATAAAGTATGATGCAACACACCTTCCAATTGCCCTCGGGCGCCTTGCCAAGATCAGCCCACAAGCTCGAAGCTTTTAAAGTCACCCAATTTTCCCAGCTATCTTGCTGCTGCGCAGATGGAGGAGGAGTGGCGAAGTGGTAGTAGGTGAGGTGCTCCGAGTGCGCATGTGTCGGCGTCATGCGCGGGGCGGGCGTCGCGAGCGGGAGGGCGATGATACGGACGGAACGTTTTGCGACGTTAGCAAACGACATTGCCCTCACCCTCAGTACAATGAGGAATGTCGACCTTTGTCAATGTTGCGCGTCCAAGCACAATATCGGATTTGGCAAACCTAGAGAAACTTCAAGCTCATGCGACGACGCGCGCAGCGAGACGCCGCGACTGGGCGCTGGCCCCAATGGCGCGTGATCTCGCATTAGGCGCCTGCTCCGTTTTCTGAATCCTGGCTGTGGTGGCCTGCAGGTTTCCTGCCTGCGACGACCAGCGTCGAAGTCGTAGCAAAGCAAAATTGGCCAGCCATGCACACGCCACTCGACCACGGATCCCCCGACTCATCTGACTCGGACTATGCAATGGACACAGATCGCTCCGGCATATTCGAGTCAACTTCATCTGGCTCATCTAAGCGTCGCATGGCCGCCCTCTCTCAAGGCTCTAGCACGCGCGACGCGAAGAGCAGAAAACGAGAGGACGCCGGGAGGCAAGCTGCTATGAGACACGTGGTCGGTGGTATGCCCTTCGATGTGAGGGATTATCCTGCAACAAAGCCCAAGGACGAGCTCGTTGACGTAGAGATTGTGGAACGGTTGCGCATCCGTACGTGGGTGCTCATTATGGGATGAGCTACAGCTTATCGATTATCTCTTCAGAATTCGGAGACCCATTTGATGATTCCGCTATGAGGAGTAATGCTTAAAACAGCAGCGTGCTGTCCGTCTTGGAAACCTCAGTGTATGTGCGTATGCAGTGATCGTTGTCTTGATATCTACACTCACCCTTGCAATAGCAATATCATTTGTAAAGCTTTGTAACACTGTAAAAAATACATGGTTTCGCGTTCGAAGTAACACAGTCCTCTAGCAACATTCGGGGATTGCGAGTTCATCTCGTACTTCTGTGCTCCGGTGCTCAAATATAATGAATCCCGCGGCTGAAATTACAGATTTGCAGGTCTTTTGCGGTAGCTGAAGGCTGCTTTCGACCTTTTGGACTCCAGCATCGATCCATAGGATGTTCAACACGGCAAATGACATTCACAATATGCTCTCATACAGCATATATTAAAAAGATAGAAATTATACATTCTACTCAAAGTCTTCTATCTGGTAGAGTGGCAAGTTTGTTTCATCTTCAGCATACTGACGATTGATTTTCACTGGACACGTGGGATAGGCGATGCTGACTTTGTCGATGGTTTTTGCACGAATTGGCAATATCTTCGAGCCCATACTACTATATGTACAAGAGCAAGACTTCAAATGCCGATCATTTCCTAGTTGCGTCCCATTTCGTTTCAACGAATTCCAATATCTCGAGCGGCACAACGGGACACGATGTTGCTATCACCAATACATACGATGCCTTCTGTTATATTCGAAAGTGAACGCTGTCACTCACACTGTTTTCCCTCAGGCAACTGCAATGGGCTGGGCAGCACTTCCCACATCCACATTAGCGCCAGCTTTGGCTAATTCCTCCAGCCTCTTCCGTTCGTCCTCCAACATCTTCTGCTGCAACAAGACGCGCCTCGGCGTGACACGCCTCCTCTCCGTAGTCGGTTTGAAGTCGAAACGGTCCACTCCAAGCGCCTTCAGCGTCTTCAGCTCGACTAGACTGTACTCGCTCGGGTCGTCCCGCGCAAAATTGAACGGTTCTTTCAAGCCTACCGGCGGGTTTGTGATAACGCGCACCTCACGGAGGTGGTTCTTCGATGCCGTGTGCAGCATCAACGGGTGCATGAGCACCACGTCGCCGATCTCGCCCGTGACCTCTACGAAGCGCTTGCACCGCTTGATCTCCTTCAAATGCGACCAGTATTCCGGATCGTCCTTCGGCTCCGCCGCAGTGCTCGTTGATGGCGTGAATGAGAGCCCTGTGGGGAGCACGCCCTCGGGATGCGCTGCGAGGTACGGTGCGATGAGGTCGATGCCGTCAGGTGAGATGTATGTGCCGCCGCCGCGGGGCTTGATGTCGGAGAACAACGGGATGACGAGCATCGCTTGCTCGGGCGAGTCGAGGAAGTGCACGAAGAAGTCCCCGTCGACGTGCCAGTTGTCGAGATCCGTCGGGTGGATGTACTTGTCGGGTCCCTCAAGTTCGGGCGTGCCCAGGTTCACGATGAAGCTGTCGCCCCACGTGCTGCTCGGTGGGTCGATGCGCTCCTCCCCACCAAGGAGGTCGGCCATCGCGTCCCAGGCCTGTGGTAGGTTATCACCGATCTGCAGTCATAGGATGAAGCCCAAGGCAAACCTTGGGTGCGAACGCGGCGACGGGTTCGCGCTTGTGCCAGGGCATATGGATGCGCTCGCGGTCCCAGGTGGTCTTGTCGGTCGGGTCGAGCCCTAGGCGCACCCACATGTCTTTCGTCCATTCTGCAGCCTTCTCGGGTGTAAACGCCTGTTTGATCACGATATAGCCGTTCTCCATGAAGAACTCGACATCCTCCTCTGCACAGACATCACCGCCGTCTTGGCGTCAGTTCCGCCCCCCGCTGAAGGGGGAATCCCAACTTACGAGTGAGATATTTGTATTCCTTCGCCATAGTTTGCGCTTGATACTCGACGTTCAGAGTGATAGTGAAGCAAGCAGCGATAGCAGCGATGCCTGGGCTGTCCACGAACTATTGGCGTTGGCCATTTATCTTGCCTGCGAGCGGGAAAAGCTCGGCGCGTCCTCCGTACTACCCCAGGTCATATGCTTATTCTCCGATTGCCTCCTGCAGAGCAGTGCTGTCTGTATCGCGGCTTGTGACGTCCTGGTCGGTCTCATGAACGATACAGGGCTCAGGATTGCAGGGTCTAGGGGCTACAAAGGTATACTAATTCCCCCGGGTCGCTGTGCGATTGGCATTCATGGCTCATTCGGAAGCCCGCTCTATGTCTGCGTGCCTGCAGGAAGAAGGGAGGTGCAATGCATCGTGGTAACGCCGATGAATGCGACGTCCAGGCGACTCTGGCTATGTCACGGTTGGCACTACCTGGCGCATGCTCAGTCAGCATGCGCGCACAATGAGGTGCTGCGAACATATGGTGTTGGGCTGGCGTGTGGCTAACAACGTGGAGAAATGACCGAAGTCAATTACCATCTCGTGGCCGGACGAGCGTATATATACAAAGGAAGGGGATAGTAACGAGTGCTCTCGATCGGAAGACTAAATAACTGAAAGCAGTACACTTCAAGTCTGTCAAAATCTAGTGGGTGAAGTGGCAGTCTGGCGCCTGGCCATCTGCGGGCTAGCGTACGAAAGATGTGATGTGTCATAAAATATTAATTGGCGGAGGTCGAATAGGAAAAGGTGTCGCAGTATAATATATCTAAGGGAGAAGCACTAAATTAGCATATCAAAGATCAAATTTAAACGACAATCAAACAACATACGTGTCTTCGAGGGCCAAGCTTAATGCTGAGGCCCAGGACAGTTTGCGTTAAGGTGTCGTCGGAGGGCGTCGCTACGAGTGAAATGAGCGTGGCAAAGAGGGCATTGCCTTCTAGCACTCTCAAGGTGCACCGTGGCGATGTGCCTTCCCATGTTGTCATACTGAAGCTCTGCATTACATACTGCACCATCAGCTTGCCACTGGCATCTGCCGACTTGTCGTCCATGCCAGGTAGGGAAATGGGTGCCTTTCAGATGCCGCTTCATCCCCGACCCCGATACATCGTCCAAGGGGATACCACAGGGAACTGCGCCCCACTGGCAGGTCGCAGAAGCCACATGGGAAGCTGCCTGGGCCATTATATGATATGACGGACGATTGGGGAGCTTAATCCCGACAATAAGTTAAAAAAGAGGCTTGGAAGTACATAGGAACTCACAAGATTAGGGAAAGATGGCAGGGCGGGGATACCTACGAGGCATACTAACATCAAGCTAAATACTAGAAGACGACACTGTGTAGTGCCAGTGGCCAGATCTCCCGAGTCTCTATCCTCTGCGCAGACATCGCTGTACCATGGCCCACACTGTCTGCAAAGCGGGCGTACAAGGACACACAAGGTCAGTGTGCCACCGTAAGTAAACCAACGGGTATCTCGCACACATCGATCACGGCCGTGTATGAACTCGCAGTCTCCACTTGACTGCACCCGAAGCTGACTCATAAACGTTTGAACCCCCTTCATGTTAAGCATTATACAATCGTCCGAAAACGGAGGCGTTAGGACAAGCATGTCAGGATGACAATAAAGGAAATCGGAAAAGGGCGGCTCTAGATTGTTAGTCTGCAAATGGAAGCTGAACTCATAATTGGAGTGAAAAGTACAGGCGGACGCACATGAACAATCGGTACCGCAATCCAGCGCTTTGGACGAACTGCGGGCACAGGTCAAAGGTCCCGAGCAGCGCATCACGCCAAACGATCGAAGCAATGCATCGAACCGTCGGCACGTCATACGTGTTTGTATTTGGCATGTTCAATTATCCGCAGACTCACGCTATGCAGGCCCGAGGCACATGCCGATTGCCGCAAAGCGCTATGAACTTCTCGAATCCTTGATTCGAGGATAGCCTAGGCCGACCTTAACAATCCACGCGCCTAGGTTGCAATGTTAATACGCAGCTCACCGTGCTGAAATGACCACAAAAGTGGTGTACCCTGAAATGATGGGTGTCATTCACCATGTCTGTCTGGGGTCCTGTGTCATGTAATTTTCATATGGGAGGCTTGTTGAAACGAATTTAGGGACCATATCCCGTAGCAATGACAATTTGACAGTTGACTGCATTAAACTCACCACAATGAGTAATGAGTAGGGGCGAACACATCAATGAGATCGAGTGCATGTTCGAGGGATGCCTGACAGTCGCGAGGATTCGGAACACATTCACGCCGTGATACGGCGCGCCTCGCGCACACGTTCCGCCATGCCAGTATCCACGGGACATCTCGCCTTGGACTGGCGCGAAAGGGAAGTGTGGGGGGCGGACATTGCGTGTAGTGCACGCTGTATGGGACCACGCATGCTTCGGCTCATAAATTTCTTTAAAACTAGCCCCAATGAGGGCCTTATGGTTTTCGATCATGCCGCTTCTAAGTATAGAGAGCGATTACGCAGGCGGTCGCGACAGTGTAATTTGAGTGACTCACAGTCTGGTCGGGATTCCGACTTACGAATGGTTTTAACATGGGATCTCATTCACGTGCACTGGACCTGTACCGGATGTATCTCCTCCTCTTCTTATTAAACCTTCATGACATCAGTGAGCAATCGCGTCAGCGACAACTGGAGGTTGCAGCCACGTCCATAACTTGGATTTTGTAATTGATCACTTCACCAAAGTGAGAAGGTACCAGGAAAGATGTTCACTGGGTAGGGCAAGTCCTTGCAAAGTTCATCAGTGGGAGTGTATGCTATGAAGTTAGGAAAAGACAAAGACGACTGCTGATTGCCGCGATAGCACGAGCCAAGAGTACGAATGGCGCAAGCGCCCACATCGCCACTGAAGTGCTGATCGGTGATCACGACCGTTTCACCTCAAGTTAACTAAATAATTGATGACCTCGAACTCTGTGGCTTTGCATTATGGATAGTAATTAAATCAAGGATTTTTTTACACTAACATAGGATGGCATTGCTCACGAAACCAGGAAAATACTCACTGATCACTGGTGTCATCGAATCGGACGGTTAGTAGCCTAGCGAGTATGAGCAAAATTGAGTCAAACTGAATTTTAAGAAGTCCACTCGCATTCTACTGTGGGCCAATATATTGCAATCAATATATAAAAATGCAATGAATCAAACAATAATAATGGTGGATGAATCGTTTCGATCCGAGTCTAAGCCCATGTATACACTTGCTTCGTACGTCTTCCTTCTGACAATGGTAATGGGCGTCATGCCTGCAGCTCGCAGGTTCTCTATTGTTGGGTCCTCCACACGTCCGACGATCTCTCGCAGTTCGTACTTTTCTGAAATGAGCCAAGCAAGGTCAAGGATACCGAATGATTGTATAGCAATATCTTTGTTATTTTTTCCACGGGTCAATGAGATTGATAGGGCTAACAGCACTAAAGATGCTGCAAGTCCTATTGATATCTTGGATTTTATTCAGTAGGTCATGGCATGAATTGTAGCTGAATTAATGAACGCACTGGTAAGATGTTCAACTGTCCAGTAAGAAATGACTGTCAGCGTATGCCACTTAAAAAGCCTCGACTCACATTCAAACGAGCTGCCAATTGAGCAGCGATCACGCTCCCGCGCTCCACGCTGAAGAGAGTCTTGTTCGGAGGCCCATTCTCATAGAGATACAGTTGGAAGCTTCGCATGTTCGGCAAAAGACTGGACTCTGTGCGAGATCAATACATTAAGACAATTGATTGCTACTCGAACCTAGACTCGACGTACCTGCCCAGTATAATGAGGCTGTCAGGTTTGCTAATACGACATATAACATTCTCATAGTTAGACTGGGATCTGTATGAGCGACAGTTGTTCCCATACCCAACCCATTCTCAATCTGGTCTAGAGTTAGTGTGGTCTGCAAAGGCTCCCCAGGAGTCATATTGAATGTCTGGATGAGATACCTGAAATTTTGTCGTTAGGCACACTAGTAGAGGACACATTAAAAACACCAAACTGCTCAACAACATCAGGTGACTTGAGCTCACTGGCGAAGATATTCGTAAATATTTCCTGTACATAGAATATGCCGATACCCTGCCATTCCGGCGCAGTATCGAACATAGCTGCCCACTTGGATAACGAAACGTGGGTGTTAGTCAAAACCAAATCATCGCTGGACAAGTGCGCGCTATACCAAATCCACATGTTGATCTGCGAGGCTAAACATCATTGAATTATTAAACAACCCTGTTACACAATCTCCGTATGTCTTGGTCGGTTCCCACGAATTCCATATTGAAGACAATTTAGTGCCACTGGGTTCCAGGCTGACAAGCTCATTAGTCTGCACATCAACGAGCGCTGTCTGTTGGGACCATGACAGGGTGCATCCTATAAGGCTGACTTCATAAAATGGAGTTCTGTCGGAATACACTAAAATGCACGCAATGGTAGCCGATGTTTGTTCCAAGGTCAGTAAACTCACGAGGATATTCCGAAGGAAATTTGACTGAGCTTTTGAAAGCTCCATTACTGTCTGAGACGTTGGTCGAGACAACAAATAGAATGTCACGCCCTTGCGGACAATTCTACAATAAAAATCAGAGAGCTATGATGATGAAGAAGCTCAAAAAGTGCAAACCATTGAAGCGGCGCTTCCCCTCAATTCCCAGTTCGACGGCAGTTGCATGATGGTATTAATCACTAGAGGCGCTAGGTCAAGCCATGTAAGACTAAAAAATATAAAGAATGCTTAATACACATCTGCGGGAATTCAAATGATATGTTGTACGAGTCATACACGGCTTCCACAGTCCATAAATTCGCTATGACGCCGAGTGTTGTTGTTGCGTTCACAAGTGAATTTTCAACGGCCCGAATAGTTGCATTGGGTAGAAATCCACATGTCACATTAGCCGACATTGCATTTGTTTGAACTTCTCCGATCGCATCGTTCTTCGACAAAACATCATAAAGCGTGTTGTTTAACAGTCCTGGTGTCATCTGGCTATGCGCACTGGCGATATATGGCAGAAGCTCATAAACAAATGGCCAAGCATACATGCTGATGTAGTCAAGTAATGCCCTAATATACAAATGTTAGCTAGATTCAAAGTAGGTCAAGCTTTAAGACGTACGAGTCAGATACGTTTCCCAAAAATGTGGGCATACCCCCAGTTGTGGGCACTATTAGACCGCTAGCATTGAAAAGCTGCATCGAGAACAAGGACGGTGTAATTGTATGCAGAATAGTGGAGCAGGAAAGATATATCATGACTCCCAGTGTTGCTAGTCCTGTGGAGACTGATCGAAGCTGTCTCCAAAGAGTGAGGGATGCCGACCCTAATCCATTCCACGCGCTGCATTCTTCATGAGATGCAGTAAGCGGCTGATAAGTGCAGAGAATTCGCCTAACGGCCAGTCTCTGAGTTAAAAGCAATAATAACGCAGTATAAAGCTGATGGACACATATTTATCTGCATTAGTATCTTCATTCCCAGAGACTCAAAACTCACCAGCATGCATATCTGTATGCTCACAGTAGCATAATCAGATATCTTGTTGCTATCCGACAATGGGACCACAGCCGCATGTTCCGCATGTAGACCCCAAACGACAAGCAAGCCAATGTGGAACAAGCATAACAGGACATGAAGGACAATACATTTGAATCGTGGGGAACCATAGCCCTTCGATTCGAGAGAGCTCAAGCGCATAGCTACGATGGGAAGGAGCTAGATGGGGTGAACACGAAAGCACTCCAGAAGTACTGCATAAATAGTCTCAGCCTAATGCTGCACATGCTGGATCCTTCGATTCAAAGTGCAGTAAGCTGTGAAGCAGTGAGCGCATGATCTGTCGCTACGTAGGCCATCTGTCATGATTATTCCATGAACTATCGTGTTGTTGATTGGATCTTCCCGGCTTCCATCATCTCATAGTGTTCTTACTTGCGATCTACAAATGCAGCACTCCAACATCGAAGACATTAAGTGAATAGTCAAAGTGCACTCACTCAACCAAATCGAAAACGTTCGGGGTAGTTTAAACACAGCTCTGTATCGACTAGCGCTTCGCCCGTACTAAAAATAAGCACTACAATCAACCATGGGCAGAGGGCGATGGAGCTTACTACAGTATCCATCAGCACATCAAGCGAACAAAGCGCATGACATCAATCTAACAAGCGAACAAAGCGCATTAGATAAATTTGTAACCACAGACAGAATTACATGTACCCGTAAAAGTTGTCGTGTTGCAGACACGCAAAAGAGCAGACGGCAGAAAGTACTGGTTGGCGACAGAAATCCATTGCTGAGATCAATAGGGATGTTTTCAATGTATGCTGTAGATAAGCGGGCGGCAACAGATAGCAATATGATAACATGTATACTTACAGTATAGCGCGCCCACTTGCACTATCCACATGGAGAAGGTTCTGCAAACCAGACAACGATCAAAGAGAATAGCTTTACGACGACTTTGCTACACAGTAAGTTCGACAGCAAGATACGCCCGTCAGACGAATATGCTTGATCCTATGGCACATACGTCAGTGTCAAAAATATGAACGCTAACGAGATGGAACTGTTCGCGCCTCCAAATCTCAAACCTAATGTGTCCATCGTAGTGACCCACCGTGCTTGCATCAGTGACGACAACAGTAGAGCCTTCAAGTACTCACCGCTCGCATCCACGCTCTCAGTGCACCTGATAGTTTGGGATAGATTCGGACGCAGACGCGTACCACTGTCGGACAACCCGGACGCATTCCTCCCCCTCGTCCGGCTCTTGGCAGATTCCCCGCGTCGTCCTCTTCTCTGGTAACCTGTCCACTGCGCCTCCCAAGACGTTCTACTGCCGGCTTTTGGCTCCACCGCGTCATCTACAGTGATCGTCGAAGCCTCCTCGCAGAAACAACAACAGCACCCAGCCATTCTTACCATACATCTTAAAGCCTGGCTGGTCTGCCATATATTCCCACTTCGATATCGCTCGTGTCGTCGACAACCTCGCTCTCCCCGAGTGCATCGTCCGCAACGGTGATACTGTCGCACTCGCAACGGTCACTCGCTATTGCGATTTTGGATGCACAAGACCTGCCTCCGCTCTCGCCGCCTTGGTATCGTCTGTGCGCCCTGCTGGCACCCATGCTGGCGGTAGAGGACACTGCACTCGCCATTCTCTGTCACGGCTTCCAGCATGCCTCCCTGGATGTCTGGGTATATACACACCCATTCACCGGTTGCCATTGACCCATGACGTCTTCGAGCCGCTCCGAGTCCCGCTCGGTCAACCCGGGGACGTTCTCCAAGCACACCTACATGCGCGCCACCGTGCATGTGCTCTTCATCTAGCTTGTCTGCCTGCCCTGATCTCTTACGGGCTATCCGCAACCTCAAAGATGTCACGAGCGGCTCATTTGCATTCCAGATCATCATCAAACACATCAAAGTCCTGCCATGGACTGGAACACCATCGCTGGCTCTGGCAGCACCCAGGCGCGACTTCAGTTACGCTCCTAGCAGCCTCATATTGCCCGCCAGCTCGACAACGCCAACCCAGCCGCCCTCCTCACTGGCCCTCGAGACCTGATCTCTATCTGCTGCCTCCAGAAGGCCATCACCCCCAATCGCCTCCTCGATATGTACAACTGTGCCTTCTATCGCACCCCATCTCGCCTCTGCAGTTTGGTGCCGCTGTCCTCATTGACCACGTTGATAACAATGCTCTTATGTCGTCAAGTTTTTCGAGCTTCATTCGCCCAACCTATCTGTAGCCTTTATAATATCGTATGTTGCGCAACAATGCGCGTGAGTACGTGCTTAGAACTCCCCCGCATCTGGGGGATCTTGGGCACGCTACGCTTTCTTACCCCCATCGTGCCTGTCGATCAATCGACCATGGTAATGCAGAACAACTCCTCCGATGGCCTTGCTATGCCGCCATCTCAGCTGCGATCACCGCCCCATGGTCTACTAATTGCACGCCGCCCGCCTTGTTGGTGGGATCTGCACAGGGTGCCGCCTAGCCGGGTGCGTGATCTGGCAGGGCAGCTCCAGCATCCCCATAGCCAGGTCAGAAAACAACAGACGTGGACGCACCAAGACTTCCCCGCATCCGGGGGAGCTTGGGGCTCGCTGCCCAACAGCGGCCGTGAAGCGCACCGCCTGGCACACAGTGGCCCCCGCCCTCCACCATCCACTCGATGCACATTGCACTGCCTCCTAATACGCTTTCCCATCACGGCAAGCACTGATGCGCACGACGACGATGATCCCCGCATCGACTGTCGCGCACGGAGTGACGCCGCATCATACCCAACATCATGCACATGTGCGTAGCATTATATGCGGTGGGAGAGTCTTATGCCCTGCGCACAGGTTGTTGTCATCCAGGCAAATCGTCGTGCCGCGCCACCAAACCGTATGCCTTCTTCACACGGAGCTGACCCGTTGCTTATTCTCTCAATTGCACTGCGATTCCGGGCGCACCCTGTGCCGGGCGCGCGGGCTTCACCAGAACTTGCACGCGATGTATTTCTATATACCCTCGTCCCTTCAGTGCCCTTTAATCACCCCTGCACATCCCCACTGACGGTACTAGACCCCAGCCCTACTGAGTGCTGTCCGGCTGTCCCTCTGTGCGGCCTCCCTCCAAATGGTACATCTCCCTGAGCTCATTATCATGTTCCAGGTGCACCTCTGCCTTGAGTTTCCTCGTTAGCTCATATATAAGAGTCGCTACGACCAAGCACACGACTCTCTTCTCCGCTTGCCATATCGAAGCCGCCTATGACCTCTATCGTATATCCGGTCTTCTCTGTGTTGATAGCGCCCATCTTGATAAATTCACAGACATCTACGTCCTCCTCGAGCCGAGACTGAGATATACAGCGGCCGTAACCGCTTCAAGGAGCCTTTCATCGTCTCCCGCAACCGCCGGGCGATGCTCGCGTCGTTTATTGCCATGTTCATGCAGCAATTCTGCAGCGTAAACGTGATCGCGTACTACTCGTCCAATATCTTTGATGCGGGCTTCAGCAACTACCAGGCGCCGCTCGCCTCCTGGGGCTTCGGTATGCTGAACCGGCTATTCGCCTTCCCCGCGGTGTGGACGATCGACACCTTTGGTCGCCACAGTCTGTTACTAACGACGTTCCCGCTCATGGAAATTTTCCTGCTCATGACTGGCTTCTCGTTCTATATTCCCAAGGGTAAGACACAGGTTGCGGTCGTTGCGGTCGGCATCTACCTATACACCATGGCGTATTCCCCCGGCGAGGGCTCCGTGCCATTCGCGTATTCTGCGGAGGCATACCCGCTGTACGTGCGCGACGTCGGCATGTCATTCTCGACCACCATGCTCTGGTTATTGTAAGTTCTCGTCCGTTCTGTGCGCTGAATTTTGACTGACAGACCCACAGCAACCTCGTCGCGTTCACCTTCCCGCGCCTCCGCGCCTGTTCGGTGCATTCAAAGGGTGCTTTCGGGGGTACGCCGCGTGGAACATATGTATTTCGTGGCGATCCTGCTGTTCGTGCCCGTGACGAAGGCGCTGTCACTCGAGAAGCTCGACCAGGTGTTCTCTGTGCCGACGCGCTAGCACGCACCAGCTCAAGGCGCTACCGCACAACATCAGGAAGTGCATTTTGTGTGTGGATGTCGGGGACCTGCCTCCACTGTACGAGCCTGAGCGCGCCCTGGCATCGCCGACGCACTTGCCGACTGCGAGGCACGCTTAGTAGGGTGCAATTACTTGTATCACAGACTCGCACGATTTGTCGATGTTTGAGATCCGGAAACCTCTGGAAGAACTTCACGTTGTGTCTGCAGATGCTCGCTGACCGGAGGACTCGGGTCGCCTATCCTAGCTTGTGTGACCTTGGGGTCATCCACTTGTATTTGCGTGTATACAATAACGACTGTAGTTGAATGGACTGGACTTCAACCAAATCGGCAGAATTTTAACCGGTGGCTGTGTGTAGCGGAACCGACTCGCCATATCCCAGGGCCCGGAGGCGCACACTGCAAATCTCGGCCATTGACCGGGCGCTCGGTGCGATAAGGTTTCTCGAGGAGCCGAGCTGGTCCCGGCTTTGTGATTTCACTCTCTTCTGCGTCAACTCATTAGTCTCGCTGTCTTGCTCAGCGCGATACGAGACGCTAATGCTACTGCGCCCTCTCAGACTACAACGTATTCGTTCAACCATCTGCACGTGTATGTTTGCTTTTCGCGAATTTGGAATCACAATATTCCACGTCGGTACATAACGCAACAAGAGCGTGCTACATCTGTGAACTCTCAAGGCTCTTTCAGCATCATTATCATGTTTGCTGAGCCGAATCGCGAGCCAATCGTTGGATGCAGGAAGAGAGATCGCGGCGGAACACGGTATGTAAGAGTCTAGGATCCAAAATTCTCCCAGTCGAGGGCATTGAAATGGAGACGAATCGTGAATGAAGGATGTTCTTTTCTTTCATCTGTTGTATGTGACTTGTGTTGTGACATGTTCATTCCTACTTATATCTGAGCGTCCCGGGTCTCAGAATCTAGAAATCACAGTCTCGTGCCAATGGCTCACAATACAGTAAGATCATAGTATGGAAAGTGGCTATCGTCTTCGCCGGCTACACAAATAACTTATATTTGAAAGAATGTTCAAGATGAACTCTAATGACAGCGACCTTCCAACGCTATTATCACATTAGTTCGTATGCAGATCAGTCAAATTTGGTCAGGCATTTTTCCTTTCGACCTAAATCGGCTTTTTGAGGTACTTGGAAGGCCTCACCGGGAACACGTGTGCTATCCAGAAGGTCGGCGAAGTCGATTTGGTGCCGTCTCATGACAGCGTGCACTGACAGAGACACATAGTAATATCTCATGTCTCTTGTAACCAGTAGTCCCAGCGGCATGTGGATAGACATGCGCACGCCAGAATAAGGTTAGTCGGATATGCTCCAGAGCCAACGTGGATGACATAGACCGTGGAAAGATAGGGCTGGTATTTTTCTTGCCGTAAGCACTGCAGCCGCTAGACGGTAACCATCCTTTTCGTATCTGCGAATGGTTTACTGTGAGGATACCATCCGGTGACCCTTATTGACATCCAAAATCCAGAGATACCACCTCAGGCAATTACTGTGTCAGAAACTGCTGTACCTTCGTATGGTGAATCATCTCTCTTGGATCGCAAGGCTCGCATGTCTTCTCAACGATGCGGTATCTTCCCGTCTTAGAGTTATCATAATTATTGTAATTAACTGACGTATATTGCTGCCGTTCCGACCGGCCTTGAATGTTTGAACAGGTAGTTTGCTCGTAAGAGTTGTGTATTCTGCGCCGTTTGCCACTAAAGATAGCATCATATATGCCACATCCCTTCTCAGTCGCGTCTTTCGCCCCATAGTCGCCATTGGTAAAAAGTTTGAGCCAATCGAAATCCACTGCAGGTATGTTTTTCCCCAGGAAAGTGGTCGTGTAAGTCTTCATGCCTTCAATTTATTCAGAATCTACTTCGCTGTCACCATCTCCAACATAAAATTTAGGGGCTTCTTGCCCTTGACAGGGTGGGCATTCTCCTCGATTCACGTCCAACACGAGAGCTTGCTCTGGCATCATTCTATACACCTATGTCACAACGACGGGCAATACGGGAAAAATGGAAAACCTACGTGTCGGTACACTCACTTCCGCAAGCGTGTGGAATAGGTTTGTGGAACTTACTCAATCTAAAATTCGGTTTACTGCAGTCCACCTAGGGAAAATGAGCGGGTGTCTCCGGACAGAAATTTGGACTTGCATGGTGCCTTCGTATAGGATATTGGTGAATGCAGCCGCTGTACTCCACGTATTCAACGAGATAGTAGCACATCTTACGTGAGGCGGCGAGTAGAATGAAGGTGAAGAGATTCGAATACTGTGCGACTGAGTTCTCGACATATAAAAGGCGTCCGAGAACACGTCAGCCGTGGGGTTGTGGCGAAAATCGGCAGAGCGCGGACGTACGAAAGCTACCTGACAAACATAGTCGACAGACCTTCGTATGTGGACCATCGTAGCGCTCTACGCCGTTTCGCATGGTGCACGTTATCTATAACAATGTGGATGCGGTACCATAAAAGCTCATCAGTCAAGGAAAAGAGCGGACCAAAGGACCGAACCTGAATTAAGGATGGCCGATGGTCATAAGCTGTGGATTCAAAATCGTACGTTGTCGAGAATGATGGCAGTTTTGGTTTGGAAAGCTGGTTGTGAAAATAAAATACATTTGTTAACTCACCGGCATGGGGTTGGCTGAGGTACAACGTCAATTTTGAATATGGTGAAGTCAGGATTGTGCTATTATTTCAGCTCCTAACGTGAAACCGAGCCCACTGACTGTTTCGCGTGTTTCCAGCCACCACGATCTGATGCAGTCGGGCTCTGAATATATTTACTTCCCTTGCTATCTATGTGAAGATCTCCTGAATGGAGACGTACAGGTAAGGCAAAGTTTCTGCAGCTTGTCGGTACACTGCTAGCATGGAAGGTCAGCAACGACACATGGATTGTCTCATAGGACGCTCTGCGCCTGGCACAAATTCGTTGCAGATCATGGGGTATTACTAGTCAGCTGGACACACGGTGTCCCCTATCTCAGGAACAGCCAGAACTTTGATACTTTGGACAGGGTTTTGAAGGGGTGCTGCTTCCGTCCGATCTGGTAGGATTAAAATTAGAAAACCGATAGCATGCTGGATTGCAACGAGACGGAAAGGGTTATGCAGCGTGTGCTGTACGTGAGTTAAACCGACTAGAACCTAGTAGATGGACGTCAACTATTCATAATTTCGGTGCAAAACGGCCTGGAGGGCATGTTAGAGGTTGAACTATAGTGTGTGAAGGATAGTCCAACTGAGAAAAAGAGAGTTGCAGAGTTTATGATCGCATAACACCATGATGAGAGATTGAGCGACTCACGCAGTGGCCACTTGTGTCCACGTGGCCGCGCTGCTGGAGAAATTGATACAAATTGTATAAACCAATCATCGCCGGCGACCACTTCAAGCCTGAGTCGGTCATGGACGGACAGAGCGACATCTCATTATCCGCAAGAGCAACTAGTCCGGAAATACTGTGTATCAGTCACACGGCATCATTCCTGGGGTTGAATTCGAGATTCTTTCAATGAAATGGCCACCTGTCGACATGCTCTATTAGGATCAACATATGAAATTTAACACTTCTGCTATGATTGTAGCTCGCAGTTGCCACTTGAACCACGCCATCCTGGCTCATCCTGAGCGAGTCGGATTATTGCAAATGTCAAATACGTTATCCTCACACTCGAGTGGGTAGCGGTATCTGTTGGCAATCATTCTATACTAGTTCCTCCGGCCACTATGCTGGAGTCAATCATGAAGCGCAGAAACACTATGACAGCGTCAAATGGCCCGTTATCAGCATTTGTCGCTTTTTGACAGCTCTCCTTTCCCTGTTCTCCTCCATCATGCATTTCACATCCCACTTGTACCACTTTTTATGTCGTCATGCGAGTTAGATGCACTGCTTTTGTGTAAGGGTAATGTACTGACAATGAACAGGTTACTGCGCCCAATGGAAACCAAGTTATCCGGCGTGTTCACGATCACGAACGCTCGCTATCGCAATAGAATAAAGATGCGCAACAACAACGACGCCGAACCATTGATATGCGTCGTTCCGAACTTATCAGAACTTTCTCAAACAGAGCTGGTGCGGTACTCGTCAGTTAGTTCATGATGTGTCCATACTGAACTACTATGTAGTGGAGACTCGTGCCTAGCACTGACAATCGCCATCAAATCAAAAACATGGAGTTCAATTACATCGCATCTATTCCACCTTCATCTAAGATTGAAACACATGTGCACGGGTCCGATAGGGAATACTGGTGGTTCACCGAGAAAGCGGAAGAGGAGAAATCTGGACCAGATGCTTACTTGTACGTTGCAAGTATTATCCCAGCCACTAGTAAACATTGACACCTCATGTCTCAATCAGCATCCGACGTGGAGAGCTTTGTTGGCATCTCGTCGATAAATCAGATGAGACTCCAGTGAGATATACGCCCCCATCGTATCTGCGCAGCGCAGTTGACAATCTTGAAACTAGATTGAGCTTCAATGCTGGTCTGTGGATCGTCGAAGCATTTGGCAGGCACGACCCTCCATGTGTTCCGCGCTCACATGGTTCACGCTTTCTGACAGATCATGCGGCACATTGATCCTGATGCGAGTGATGGAAACCATTCATTTGAGTCGACTGTAAGTCCTCCAACGTTTCCAGCATCATCACTCCAGCCATTGGTGGACTTCAACTGCGCGAATGACGCATATATAGAGGTACGATCACCTATATACTAATCATACGTTACTGCTGAGTCTCGTTTTGATAAAGGGTCAAGTACATGCGTCCATGAGGCCAGCCTTCGAGATCTTCAAGTGTGCATCCAAGGTAAGCCATTCATTTCCTTTCTACATTCGAATCAATATGCATAACGAAAAAGATGACTCTTGGTCACATTCATCGGCATCATGAGCTGTTTGATACAGTCAAATTCATAGTAAATATTTACAGTGAATTGGCAGCCGATAAAGAAGTTGTCTGTAGTCCCTCTGCCGACACGAAAGTGGTCATAGATATGCTGGCGCGACAATTGCTAGAATGTGTCGATTTCATCACATATTATTCCGAGTTAAAGACGTTTTGTGAGTTTATCTGATAATCAATTTCATCACTTAATTTGAATAATCAAATTTTGTTGCACAGGGACTAGAATGGGCAAGGACATTGAATGTGAAACTCACATGGCCACTCAGTGCTTCCAAGATGCTCTCCGCGGTCTGATACAGCAAATCCGGGCTCATTCCTTTATTACCATGCCGTCTCCTATTTACAGGACAGGTATATGAGATCTATTGCTCCCTTGAGCCATGTTTGACAGCTTTTATTTCATAGTCTTGGATATTGACCTGTACGGCCTAGAATATGCAACTGGGGTCGGGGTGAACATATTAAAGCAATGTCACCCAGGTAGTCGACGGGAAGTCCTCTCCATGATGCAAGACTGGGTTATGGCCACGCAGGAGGAAGCGAAGAAAGTCTTCTGGTTGTCCGGGATGGCTGGGACGGGCAAGTCAGCGATCGCACACACGATAGCCTGCTGGTCGGACGAACGCGGCAGTCTCGGATCTTGTTTCTGCTTTGCTTTCACGCGATACGGGGACCACCACAGCAAAATATTCCACACCATCGCAACAGATCTGGCTATTCATAACCCGCTCGTCCGCCGGACATTGGCGCGTACGCTTCATGAAGATGTTGAGCTGAGATAATACAAACTTCAGACAACAGTGGACGAAATTGATCATGGAACCGATCAAAGAAGCGTGCAAAACAACCTACGCACCCGTATTGGTCGTTCTTGACGCGCTTGATGAAAGTGGCGCAGAGGATACCCGTGAACTGTTACTTCAGTTATTATCCTCTGCCGCTGAGCTGCCGCCCAATATTCGTATACTCATCACATCCCGCCCACTTCCTGACATTCGCGATGGACTTCGCCGACAAAGCGTTCAACACTTCTCCTTGGATAGTGTTCCACCAGAACTAACCAGACATGATATGGAGCAGTGTATCGCCGCGAAGCTGGGAGATCTGCGCATCTTTCAGGCGGAAGACTACGTGGCGTTAGCGCGAAAGTCAAACGGTGTTTTCGAATGGGCTCGCCTCTCCTGTGAATACATTACCGGTAGAGCATTAATAGGGTCTAATCCCAGAATTCGCTACAATGCGGTGACCGCAGGAATATCTGGAACACAAAACCTGTTGGATGATATGTACAAGCTCATTTTGACGAAGGCTATGCAGGAAGACGAGCGTATGAATGTCCTTGCGTTTCGTGCCGTGATGGGACAAGACAAGTTCTGGCATTACTGGAACCAATCTCAACGACATCTTTGGCTGCTATGCAGCGGCGCATTTCATTAACGGATAGCGTGGATGTGGAGTTGGTCATAGACTCCCTGGGCGCGGTTCTCACCGGCATCACAGATAACAAAACTCCCATTCGACCATTACATGCATCATTCTACGATTTTCTGATAGACGAGGGCTGGAGTGGCGAATTTTTTCGCTTCTCAGAGGTCACATGCACTGGATTTAATCTGTCGCAATCTCGCACGACGGTAGGCGCATTGTGTCCAGTTCGGCTGACAAAACCATCCGAGTGTGGGATGTGGACACAAGGCAGCAGCTGGTCCACCTCTTCAAGGGCACATTCACTGGGTCAGATCCGTTGCAATCTCGCACGACGGGCAGATAATCGTGTCCGGTTCAGCTGACAAGACCATTCGAGTGTGGGACGCTAACACGGGTCGGCAGCTGGGCTTGCCTCTCAGAGGCCACACACAGTCCGTCAGATCTGCCGCAATCTCGCATGACGGGCAGCAAATCGTGTCCAGTTCGGGTGATAACACCGTCAGAATATGGGACGTAGGTTCGGGGCGGCAAGTGGGCTCGCCTCTTGAAGGCCACACGGCATGGGTTACGTCTGTTGCAATCTCGCCCGACGAGCAGCGAATCGTGTCCGGGTCAGATGACATGACGATTAGAGTCTGGGATCATAGCCTGTCTGTGCCTCCCGCTTTACCAATTCCAACTCCATTTAGGGAGGTTCTCCGCCGTCTTCCCTCATACCTGATGAGGAGGGCTGGGTTGTTGGTCCTAAGGGTCAGCTTCTGCTCTGGGTCCCAATCCAGCTCGTAGACCGGTCACGGATACCTGCACCGGGAAACATTTCAGTGTTCCTCAATAATATGCTGCAGCTGGATCTGAGTCAATTCACACATGGGGAGGCTTGGAACGAATGTTATGATCCAGATGGTGTATAATTGTACGCATTCGTTGCCCTTCGCCATGTATTTATGTATTTATGTAATCGCCACCGCATGTATTTTGTATGCTCTGTTATCTGAATTCGAAGTCAAGGCATTGGTCTGTGTTGCTGAATCTCTATTCCGTATTAGGCTGGGACAAGGAGATTGAGATACCACTGCTCTTTTGACGTCCAATATATCGCGTCAATTTCTTTCTGAGCCAAAAGCTGTCAACAAAGTTAATAGAGTATTGTTTTTGAAGCAAGCTCACTGTGCACGCGGCTCGACAGCGAAATGTGCGACATTGCCATAAGCCCCAGGAGGAGCGATTTTAGACCGTACCGTGCTGATGGTACGATGAGTTGATCATTCTTTCTTGGTCATGAATGGGGTAAACAAGTGTCTCATCGCGAGAGTTCTGCATTCGCGTCCAAACATGTAAGACAAAGTAACTCAACCCTTATTTACATATGGCTCCCTCCCTCACACGTTATACACATTTCAACAGGAACACAAAATTAAGAGGTTAACGTTAACTCAATTAGTCGATCGAGGAGAAACACAACCCCACCTTCGTCTTGCTTGAATTTGTAGCAGCCTCCGCCAGTCCCGAAAGTCCACTAGCCAGGTAGAGGCTCGGTTTTCAACAAGTAGAATCGAGAGCAATGTCCGATGGTGACGACGGCATAAAGTGGGATCCTGATTTCCTTTGCTTGCTCCCGGAAGCCACAGATACACCTTGTCTACGAAACTACTCAAGAGTGGGGGGACACAACTGACTGAAGAGCTTGTCAAGATAATTGTTCGAAGGAGCCAATCACCGGAGTTGAATTTGTGAAGCAAGCACCTGAGGGTTCATGAATGGCTACTACCAGCGCGTCTCCTCTGCCAGTTCCGTATTCAGCCTTGACGTCAGGAAGCTTTGTCAAAAACCCATTGAGTGCGTATACTTGGCACACCAGGCCGCCTCTGCCTGGTCGGCGTGTGCGGTGGGTGTCCGGTTCGTTGCCGACAGAGGCACGTCGTTCCGTATTTCGTCCAATATAATTTGTATGCAACGTTGAACACGGTTGTGCGCTGAAAGTAATGATCGCACAGCACCCTCTTGCACTTGGCCCTGATATGCTGACACGCTGCGTCTGACGAGGCATGGACCTGTCGACACGGCTGCTATTGCATACTACCCGGGGTGATCGTCGTAAGTGCCTATTCCAGACGCGCGAAAATGGCCTGCGTGCCTGAAATGACACTAAAACCGGACTCATTGAGTAACACTGGACCTATAAGTTAATGGACGTGTGCCCACCTGGTTTATTGGAAGCATTGCATCCGTCACGTCGGTCGAGTCACCACGCTTACTGTATGCATATGTGGCCAGCGGCGGTGTTTCGGAGAAAGAAAAACCCGCAGCTCTCACGCCGAACTTATGGAGTCTCATCGGGAAGAGTGCTGGCAGACTACAAGCTCATTGCTAGAGCGGGTCTCCCCCGTCGCACGACGACAGTTATACTAACCAGTGATCTCGCGAACAGTGATGTCGACGACGTACCCGGACTTCTTCAGGCTCATATCCCGCACGTGCTCCTGTCAACCCGTCTGTACCTATTTGCGTGCCGAGAGAAGGCATACCTGTGCAATTTGAGCCTCACCGCGCGTTCAGCTCCAGGTCAACGACTAGACGTCGACGCGCTCCAGCGACGACCAGATGCCCAATAGGACCATAGGAAGCCCTAATTATGAGTCAATCACGTTTCAAAGCAAATGCCGACGTGTGCAATGCATAGACTACGAAAGACCACGATGATCCTCAAGTTGCTCGCGCATACATAGCCTATCTCCGTGTGGGAGTGAGCAATACCCACCATCACTTTTTCATAGCAAACTCAAACACTCACCAGCACTGACATTCGGACTCACCGCCTCCGTCAACGTGGTCGCTGTAGAGGGGAATATCATCTTCGTTGGTGTGGACTGGCTGTCTTCCGTAGCCTCATCCGAGATCCGGAATCCAGGAACGACGCGCCAGCTTGCGTGAGAGCTCTTTGGAGAGAACCGAACGGACTCGATCTGGCCCGGATCGTTTGCCAGTCCGACCTGGCCTTGCAGCATTCTCAGTCGGCTGCACTTGAGCCTGCATCCTGCGTTGTCCCGACTCCCTTGTCGTTATGCAGAGCAGCTTTAGACATTCTCAGCTACTACTTCGGCGACGCGTTCCTCCAGAGTAGCATCTCCACGCACGCTTGTTATTTAGAAGTAAGGCCTAACATGGTACGTACCTTTTTCGCCAGGCCTCTGATGTGCAGGACGCTTGAGCAGGTCTGACAGGCTCAGTCACGTCATGCCAGGGCCAAACACTAAAGTTAAAACTACGCATACATGTGTGCTGCCAGCGGTCCACTGTCCAACGGTGTCGGCTCGCACGACTGTCTTGCCTCCTCGTCTCAGCTCGTCCGGACGCTGAAGCACTGGTACGCACTTACGCCTTGGCTTACACTCCGATAACACTCTAACGTCCGAGTACTTCGGAATCGTGTAGTCTACCAGGCCCGTACATCCTCGAAATGCGCGGCGCTTTATTCAATGACATTGATGGCATATATCTTCAGCCGAACTCCATCTAGTATAGCTCATCATCGCGCTCCATGCTGCGCCCATTCTTGTGATGTTGAGGACACTAGTTAGAATCCAGCGCGCATGTTAGACACCCCGGGCGCCACAATCTCAAATCTCCATTCCGGCGCAATTCCTAGTTCCTGGCTGTAGAACAACCCGAACCCCCCGGTGCCGGTCTACACGAACATTGCTACACAGGAGCCAATAGCTCATCGCTCTAGTGTACGTCACTCACGTTGATTTGATTCACAATGGAATGATGAAGTATTGTCTGCATAATATATAAGGGATGTCTGAGCTTCAGGAATCTTACCAACAGGACACATCAAGTACCATTACATTACTCAATCCCAGCTCACTCCTGAACCTCCGTCTTAATCACGATGCGCTTCACAACGAAATTCCTTCTGGCCGCCGTGACAACGCTCGCGTTTACCATGGCAGTAGTGGCACTTCCCTCGCCAACACCGGCACCGGTGAAGGCAACCATTTGTCCCGAGACCGTAGTTTGTTCTATCGGGCCCGATGGTCCTTATGACTGCAGGACTTTGCCTTGCAGTTCATGATAACCTCACAGTGAGTTAGCCAATAGTGACTATAGTTCAAAGCGACTGACCGTATTTTCAGCTTGCATCCTCGTTATAGACTGAAATGCGCGGATTGAGAGAGACAGATGTGGGGATAATGGATCGCTGGAAGGAGAGGTTATGAGTGACCGAAGGTTGCTCCACGAGATGTTTACCTACAGCAATATTGTCTATGTGTCGCACAAGGATGGTTTCCGCTCATCTCATCTTTAAGAGCTTGTGTCTTCTCGGATGAAATATCCACACGTAGTGCATGTGGTATTTGTATGAGATAGGGCGAAGAAACAAATTAGACACTCGCTAGTATCAAAGTGTCGGCATGTGCGACATCAATTTGCGTCATAATATCAAGGAGAGGTCTTACTGCATGTGAGATTATTGTCTGTTATAATCAAGATAGCATTGCACTCGCCGTAGGGAGCGTTGTTGGGCTAACCTCTTCATCAAAAGTGTGTCGGCCGAATAGTTACAGCTGATAGGTACAGCTGAGATGGCTCAATCATCGCACCACTAATGCGGTCGCTACTTAGTGTGAAGCTAATCAGTTTGAGTGCATCAAGAAAGTGTCAGCGTCAAGAATGTATCATAGCGCCGACTGGCAGCAACTATAGCAGTGGAAAAAACGAATCAGGCGCAGCCATTCAGCGGGATGATGGTCCCAGGGTTGACTGCTAGCTAGTAGCGGAATGCTTCATCTGAGTTGAGATTTCATACTAGATCCCTCCTCTTCAAGATCTAGGGCACCGTGACGCCGTGCCACTCACTTTGACGTCGATGCTGTCAACCTCATTCGGACGCCTCCCCATGATGAGCTTGTAGATTGCGCAAAAATCGTGCGCGCTGCTTTGATAGCGTATTTTGTCACATTAGAGTGTGGGTTTACATCTGAAGCAATAAAAGCTCAACATATGACAACGCATACGGGGTATTGTAAAGCAATATATACGAAGAAGTCAGAGGCGAGCAACATCCTGGGGCCAACAGAGCGCTATACGCTGGGATCTCAGCAAGCATAGCGCAACGTCGTAACATTGGAAGATATTTTGTGGTCGATTCTGTAAGGGGTTGAAAATCTATATTTCCGCGTCCGTGTATCTTCCCGTTTAGTACCAGGCTAAAGCGACGAAGATCACAAAACACATCCTTTTCCAGAACTGCATCGACAGTTTGCAGTAGGGCAAGGTTTCCCTCAGCCCACGTTTTCCTGTCGTGATTTTCAAAACATTGATGGTATCCATCGACGGGGTACAGAGAAGCCATTCCAGGACCGACGTAGCACCAGGGCTGACTGAATTTGAGAACGAGTTTAGTCAGGTGGAGGTTTCAACCTAGCTCGAAGTTGGGGAGTCCATGACTCTCATGCCACCTGACACCCCGTAGCTTCAACGTTGAGAGCCGAGGAAGTGTATTGACCGCTTGCTGAACTGTTTTGAACAAGTAAAAGGTACAAGACCATATGTCGAGCATTGATATTGTGGAGAACAAGCCAATGGATGACGCGAGACAAGCCAATGACGAGGACGATGTGTTCCCCCCGGCGACCTCAAGGACTTCGACATTTGGAACAATGGCAGACAAATCCTTGAGTACGCAATTGCACATTTGGACAGGTTGCACGCATACTTCAAGAAAAGCGCAGTATGCAGCTGGTTGGACAGATGTATGAGATGAATTTTGGTCGCAGTGGCTGATATTTTTGTTCGACGAAAAAGATACACCCGGAACCGGTGAGCAAATGTCCAATAGACAATTGCGCAGATAGATGGTGCCTTATGGTCAGATTGCGAATGTAGTTCAGACAGCGCCGATTTGAAGATCTTCAGTGGAAACACCGGCACCACATTCTCTGCGGGGGTTCACTTGTACGGCACCTCGACAGATAATGGAAGTGATGGCTCGATATACCCAGGGTAAGAACGTATCAAAGATATATCGGTGAGTCTCGCCTTTGATACGACCTGCTGCATGATTGACTTAGGCAGCGCACACTAAGCGACTCGCGACATGTTGAACATTAGACAAGATCACCGCCATGAAGTAAATTGGAGTGTATCTTTGAGCTTTAGCAGAACTGATCAAAGTAGGCGGGACCTTGTATAAATTGTGGAGAACGAGATGCCCGAATCGCGCTCGGAAATGAGGAGAGGAGTAACTCGAGTATTGCATTACCACGCTTGCGCACATGTTTGGCTTCTTAATCTTCCATTTGAAGTGATGAGGACGCCGGGGAATATGTCATATAAACGAGAATGAGCTTCACCTTGAGTGTGATATTGAAGACAGAGGTGATCGCCCTTCGTTTGTCTCAAACAAATTAGTCGAGTGGAAAACATCGGTGAGCTCTTTTCCGACCAGACAGGACATAGTGCAGGGAATGCAAAGCGATACACTGGCGATAGTCCCTGTTCAATGAGATGGGGCACCCACGACGTCAAGATCCATGACAGAATACTGCCGGTTGACAAGGAAATCGTGGCCACTTCCAATACACGACACCTTCACGTTGAGCATAAGTGACAAATGAATCCAGAGGCATCTCATGGAAGGACGACGAGGCACTCTTCCTCAGACCAATCTCCTTTTAGTGTCTGAGCATCACTTAGGGAAGGAGAGCCAAGATGGAAAATGCGGACATACGGCTACTGGTGTCCACACCTCATCTCCCACTCCATACTCTCCCTTTGGACTGCTCTCAGAATTCAAAATTATGAATTGTATCTCGAGATTCCTAACCTATGTGGTCGTCAATTCGCGTATGAGATTCAATCGAGGTGGCACAAACTCCAGGGACCAGAGATATTAAAACGATAACAGGCTACCGAAGAGTCACACGATACTCAGAGCTGATCATGTGAAGTTTGCAGCCCTTGCAAGTTGCAAGGCGGCACTCAAATCGCCGCGGCTCGGCGCCCGATCGCAAACTAGATATGTGTACGACAGACATGCGTTCAATTCCCGAGTATGATATATGAGGATCAAGCATTTATCCCTTTGCCTACTCACAAATGTAAGTCAGAGTCGTGGCTCACGGATGTACAGTGAGAGCCTTCGTGCTGAGCGAGGTCTGCACTCGCTGAGGAAGAGTGGCCGCGCCGTGAGGCGATCTACGGACCACGGCTGGTGTCTGTCACACAGAGAGCCCCCTAATTGTGGATAAATAATCTTCCTTGCGTCGTTGCTTTTTGCGACAAACATCGGCAACATGCATCTGCGTCACTAAGTTGTTGGGTGAATCTATACCTCCGATGCATGTTCGAGGCATTTGCTTCTTTCTGGTCGAGATATAATTGGGCTCACACAAGCCGCTATTTTTGGCAGTAGTAGAATGCGAGTAAGCAAGGTTGCGACTCTGGAGTGCATACTTTCTGACGGTATGAACGGCTCGACTTCAATTCACAGAGGCCCATGCCGTGTGGATTACAAAAATCTTATACGGCATAGCCTTTTTAAGTAATTCCAGGCCCGATCACAATATAGATTACCCATAGAAGGCTATGCATGTTCAAGTTATTCTGTTGTCGATCACGACTTATCGGTTGAATGCTGATTACTGGACTATCTACATGCGTTCCCTAGTCAGTCGACTTGTGTTATCTTATGCTGATCTCAACAAGACGCTGCAAGTACCCTCCCGTGCCGTCGGAGTGGATTTCACACAAGATACCGGGTAGCTATTTTCCGTTACGTTCGTCATTCGGCTTGCCGCATCACGTCTGACCCGTACCCATATCGCAAATTCAATTTCTCGTGCCACGAGCGGGTCTCTCGGCGAGAAGGCAGACGAAGCGCTCGTGGGAACGACATGGGTAGCATGACCACCATGCATGCACGTTCATAAGATGAAAGTATCCTTCTCTCGCTGCTCCCAGTGCTGCAGCGCGGCTGATGAGCTGAGTTCCGATTTCTGTGAGTGTCAACGTGCGGGTACATTGTATCCGTTAAGCTAAGACTGACCAACGTGCATACTTGGCTGATCGAAACAATTTTATCAGATAAGTCTGAGGCCTCTCCTAATAAATCAGACGAATGGTCCAATTCGCCCTATTGTGAGAACAGTTGAGTTCCCGCATGATACCCGTTTTGACCTTTCTTCTTCCTCTCACAAGCATGGTCTTCTATTTCTGTGCGGCATATGGTGTTCATATAGGCTTCTAGGCACCTTGCGGTTCATGCCTATGTAGCATGTGCATCTGGAACTCGTTTAGAGAATATCTGCGCTGCTGCTCGAGAGTATATATACCCATGTTCTCGTGCATTCTTTTCCAGCGAAAGTGCCTCCCAACAAAAGTGCCTCTGCTAATCGCACACTAATCTCAGTGAACATGGTTGCACTTCAGGCGATCGCTGCAGCTCTTCTTATCTCATCATCGCTGGCGACCTACATTGGGACTGCTTCTCAGAGGCGCGGCACGGTCGCGTACTATGACCCCACCAACGGCGGCGGTTCCATGTTTGACAATGCAAACGATGGTTATGGCGAGCCTCTTAATGTGATATCTCTTGACCACTCTTGAGACCGATGAGACTAAGGGATTTACCAGGTGATTATCTCTGGCTTGAGTTCACCAGAAGTGCTCAATGAGGATGGCATCATCAATTTCGCTCGTGCAATCGGATTGTGAGTAGTGTTCAGCGGAATTAGAGGCCTTCCACACTAAATGCGCCCTGATTACAATTCTTAGCTCCATCGAATGCCTTGGAATACATCTCGGAGCTCCAATGAGTGCCAACCTAGGAGATGGTAACGGTTGGGTAAATCAGACGATTGAGTTGCGCGAAGATTACGGTAGCGCAGCCGCAGGGACCTGTCTTGAGACTCTCATCGGCGGAAACCACTTCAGGTGAGATTCAGCTAGGGCTGGATGATTTTCCATCATTGTCGGCATTGAGTATTGAATCACCGTACAGAGTCTTCGTACAAAATGGCACAGAAGCTGACAGCGGCGCATTATTCTTGGCGTGAGTTAATCGGTCCATTGTGTTCTCTATGTTTCACGATGCTCATAGTCTGCCTGCAGCGTATCGAGAGAGGAAGATGTAATAGAGGATCATACAATTGTTCCAAATGGCTATGATATTGGCCGGTAAATTCCTATCAGCGCTTGCACTGTAATTGGCTCTGACGACTTACTATTAAGCGACGACTTCTCCGCTGCAGCTATGGGTACTACCAGCTACAATGGTGTAACTTACAATACAGTTGCCGAAAACATTACTGGTTTGATGCCAGCCGGTAGTACGGGTGTAAATCATGGTATTGTTTCGACGCGTTTTCTGAATGCTCAAATGATATCCACTCACTCTTCGTGTAGGTATCGCCGTCGATGGAATTGTCACTCTGCTGACCGTGACGATCGAGTGAGAGACATCATTTGAGGCACAGGAGGGGTGAAGATCTATACTTGTGATATACATGGTGGATCACAATATATGATTTTCATTGAAATGCTCAGCATGAAGGGTGTATATTGTATGACCGAGGCCTAAACGGTGCCTCGGCTCTATGATGGTCCTCCACAAGCGCGGAGTGAACATTCGTGTGTTTTCTAGAGGCCACTCTTCGGTGAAGAGATAGGATACGGCAAAAGCCTGAGTTGGCACTTACGTTAGAGACATGACAGCGATCAGAGCCAGCATGCAATATCGTGATACCGAAAGCGCGAATACTTTCGCCCAAATGTATATCGGCGCGCTAGCCGGTTCTCGGAGGGAGTGGAAGTCGCTAGAGCGAAGGAACCAGTTTACCGTCAATACGGTGGTTAGGCATCGGTTTGGCCGCTTACAGCACTCCTGGCCGATCGGAGATCGCGGTGCGGCCATCCCAGTGGGTCATGTGATGTTATCGATTTTGAACGTCGGCCGAACCGAGTCAACCATGGCTCATTAAAAGCTACTCTTAGGCTACAGACATGGCTCAGTTTCGGGCACGGCTACGCTCACGCCAGTGTCGAATGATAGACTCTCTACTAATGGCGACCGCGCCGCAATAAACGCTGCTATCACGACTGATTTTCCTGAACACTGTCCACAAGAATACTGGCAGCTCATTCCCACATCGGCAGCAATTAGTAATGTTGTCGTACAAGCTATGATATCGTTAGGTGCGAACGCTGACCCGAAATACGAGAGGTGTTGCGAATGTCACTCGTTGTGCAAAATCCCCCTTTTCGGAAACATTTTGGCGAAAGCAGTAGAATCCCAAGATTTCTCTGAAGTGCTTCGCCTAAGTATGTATCATTATTTCCATGTGTCTCGCTCTTGATAAATTGACGGTTCATATAGATATTTCAACCCAAGAAAGCCAATATGAGGCTAAGTGAAAGCTTCTGAAAGTGGGTACCAGCTCTAGTTGTATATTTTTGCTACTGACTGACGATTGATATCGTTTAGAACTAGGTGTGCGGTCACTCCAACGCCCTACAAAGTGTGCACCAACACATGGCTAGCTACCGAGCATGCTTGGGAATTGCCCTTTGAAGGTCATCACCATGAAATGTTGTTTCGTATCATCAGCAATATGAGCGGACACGTACGATCGAACCGATCGTACGCCAATTATCTACCTCTAGTCCAAAGTTCTGGGACTGGAAAATCTCGGACGGTCGATGAATTTGCTAAGTTGATCTTCACGATCCCATTCAATGTCCATGATGCGGCTGCGAACATAGGTGATTAATTGCGCTTTCTTACCATCACTATGACTTTAATGTCCTGTAGGGTATGCATATCCTCCCCCGGACATATCCATTGTAGCCTTTCTTATAAATACACATTTCACGACATGTGAACATGCGCGCGACAATGACTGCGTATTCTTCGAGATACTTTTCTCGGAGATTTTTCCAGACGAGATGTTTGATACAGCTAAGGACCTTGCATTCGCCTGGCGAAGGGAGCTCGCTCGCAACACACAAGGTCAATGCACGCGCGAGAAGTTGTATGCAGATGTTGTACGAGTTGCTACCATGGTGCGTGTCGTTTTGGTGTGTGACGTGCTTGACGCTCAGGTTCACTACGTGTATTGCAGCAACTAGGCACCGCACGGGGCCTAGACACCGAGAAGACAACGCAGCTCGAGAAATGCGCTTCTAAAGCTGTGAGAGGAACTAGTATCCTGGATCAAGACCCATGTGGTAGGAAATCAGTCGCAGTCGCCAACGATGATTCTATACTTTGATGAAACCCACACTCTGACAAACGCCACATTGGTACAGCACAGGGGGGAATGTCAAAGTCGCGATTTGACGCACTTACGTCTGAATCGAACTGCTTTCTTAGTGTTCGACTATTCGCCATTGCCTTGTCGACTAATTCGCGCATGCATGAATTCTCCCCAACACAAGAGAAACATTTATCAGACCGTGTGCGCAGAGTTGCACGGGATTACCTCCAGGCGCCGTATACCGAGCTCCCTTTCGATTGTTTGCAAGACGACAAACCGTTCATCAAAGATAGACAATTCAAACTTAGTGAAGCCTTTGATCTCTCAGTTGTCTGTCGATTTGGACGTCCCCTGTAAGTGGTTCATTTAAACCATGTTACGGGTATCTAACGTTGACTCCGATTTCAGGTGGTTTGCGCTTTACAAACGTGGTAACCTGGACGTCCGCAACTCGCCAATCAGCTTTGCTCTATCGAAGTTGACCGGATTCAATAATTACTACGCCGATGCAGGGTATGAAACCCAGAAAATGCTGACACGGTTGTCAGTCTTAAGCTCCCACTTGTTATTGGACATGGAACACCGTCAGGAATATGTCAGACATCTAGAAACTGAAATGGTGGACGGGCACATGCGCATTGCCTTCAGCGTTCCCAAGCATCGGCAGTATATGTATTCTGGGTATCCTTCTGAGCCTACTTTTGCGGAGGCTGCTGCGCAGGTGATGGAGATATGACAGGAGAAGGAGAAGGAGGGGGAAGTAGAAGGGAAAGAGAAGAGGAAGGAGAGCTGGAGAGTTTCAGACATTCTCAGTCAGCATGTGCGCGATGGCCTTATTTCAAAGGGAGAAAGAGGGGAGCTTGTAGCTCGATTGATACTAATCCAAACCTTCGACGCCGCTTTCAAGAAGGCGCGGGTGGACAAATGCAACGGCGACGGCGAGAGGATTAACTGGCCGGTTCGCTTGCTTGACTTCTTGGAGGCTCTTTTCGGCAAGACGCACATGGAAGCGATCAAAAGCAGTCGTCCAGACAATCAGCCTCAAGGGACAACGCTCGCAGATGTGTTCGAAGACGCGTACGTGCGATTCAAACATTTCGCCAGGAGCGATGACGAGACGATCACCAATACGTATGGACTGTGGGCAGCAATGATGCGCGGGATGGCAATGCAATGCAGCTCGAACAGTCCCATCATCGACATCATCATTCCAACAATCCTTCGAAATGAGAATCTAGCAGAGAACGCCATGACAGCGATGCTTATACAAGTCAGAAATATGGATACACGATATGGTTGGGTCATTGATCAGGCAGTGCTTAACCAAAAATATGGCATTTTTTTCGCCCAGCTCGGACGACAAACGCCCTTATATCACTCTGGTAATGCAATTGGGAGTAGGAACGGCGAGCTCAAAGGGCAGTACCATGATACCACCGTAGCTAACCCCAACTCATCCCCGTTTAAAATGCAGGGCACCCCCACAACTTACAGAGTAACTTGACGGAAGACGACGACTCGGACAAGATCGATCACCCGCGCTACGCCATCAACGTCACGAGCTGTTCGTCCAGTATACACGCCGTTGTCGACAGCAAAGCAAATTATGCCTATCTCCCTGGTGGCAGGACCGACCTGTACGAGGAGCACTCCCGACAAGACCCCACGAATCTGAGCCTCGTTCAGCGTCTGAAATCAACCTGGACTCTCGACAACAATTGCTACGACCGGATAGACAATGCGCTTCTCCGAAACAATGTTCGTGGTGGGTTAGTGAAGTTCCCCCGTTAGATGACGGCGCCTTGCTGGTCGGTCGCGACGCCGTCACACTATAACAAGATTGATCCATGCGAATCAAGAAAGTTCGTACAGATACTTTTGAGCCTCTCATCTGGTACCAAGAGATAGTTTCATCAGGTTTGTATCGGTCGCTGTGTCTGTATACGCTCACTGACCGGAGGGCTCGGGTCGCCTATCTTAGCTTGTGTGGTTGCCCTGGAGGTCTACCGTGATGATCTGCTTGCATTTGTGGGTATAACTAGTTGAATGGACTGGAATTGAACCGAACCGACAGCGTTCGACCGGTGGCGTTGACATTAAAGACACTTATAATGGGGTACATTCTGCGAAACTGGTGTTCTTAGAAGAAAGACTTATTAATTTGATACACCTGTGCTTGGTAGACTTCAGACCATCGACTGCGGCCATGGGCTCATCGGGAGACCACAATTGCTGCTTACTATATGTGCTCTATAATCCACGACCAAGATAGACATGCTACACACTCTCCCGCCTTAGAGCTCCTCGCCAGTGATGTCCTTCCCAGCACCTTCATGCTTTTGTAGCTCAGTTCTCCACGGAGCCCATGTCTTCCCGTACTTCTTGAGCAGCCGTGCAAGCTCCGCCCTATTCTCCTTCTGAAAGCCATGGCATGTCATTAGAAGGAGTAGCTGTAGGACAAAGGGACACACTGACGATTGTCCACGGTTCTTCGCCAGCATAGACGTCTTTGAACATATTGCCTAGCTCACCCTTAGGCAGCTTCTCCGCGCGAAAAAATGCACCCATGATCTCTTCCTTCAACTTAGCCTTCAGTGCCGCTTCCTCCTCTTCTGACCACCATCCACGGTCTTCAAGGTATCGCCGGAAGCGCGCGATCGGGTTGTCCATCCGCTTCCGATCCTCGACTTCCTGACGGGGACGGTACGCGAAGGAATCGTCGGACGTTGAATGGTGGCCGACGCTGAAATTCGGTAATTAATCAGTTCCTATTAATTTTGCGCTTGTGATCTTTGCGACGGGACACATACCGGTAGGTCATTGCCTCGACAAGGACGGCGCGCCCCTCTTCGATGCAGAGCCTCCGCGCTTCTTTGATGGCGGCGTACATCGCGAGAACATCATTCCCATCGACACGCACAGTGTGTATTCCGTAGCCTGGGCCACGGGATGCGATGCCATCACCGTGGTACTGCTCCGCTGTTGGAGTCGAAATGGCAAACCCGTTGTTGCGTGCGATGAAAAGTGTGGGAGAAGGAATTGTGGAGGCTAAGAGAGTGTTAACGGCGCCATGTTGCGAGCCTGTTCAATACTCACCGAAGAGCAGACCTGCATGAAAGTCTCCTTCAGATGCAGCTCCTTCTCCGAACCATACAACGGCACAATTCTTGCCTCGGCGAGCGGGATCGCGCTTCAGAGCGAAGCCAACTCCTGCGCCCTGTGGGATCTGAGTAGCCAAGGGCGATGATATTTGATGAAAGTGATGCTTTGGTGAGCCCAGATGCTACAGAGCAGGATCAGATGCGACTGATCGGAGGATAGCACAAACTGCGAGAGACCAACCATGGGCATTTGTTTACCTGCTGAGCATGGGTCAGCAATTGTGCCAAGGCAGTTGTTCACTAAGTCATCGCAGGTGAACCCGCGCCAATAGAGCACACCAGACTCCCGGTATTGTCCTATGCGCCGTCAACACACTAACTATACATCAGTTGTATACACAAACCAAGCACTCTCAAAGTATTATTAGCACTGTAGTCTCCCATGGTAGGGTGAGACTGGCACTCACTCATCATCATCAGCCAATGCTGCAGCGGTCCCCGTGAGAGTGGCCTCTTCGCCATACTAGCAAATTGCTGAGCCTCAGATCTTTCAAATACTTAGAACTTTGACTCACGGATGTCACCTGTGCCAACATCAGTAGAAGCAAAGCCTGACGGCTGCCGGACTCACATAGAATGAGATTCTGCCTTGTCGGTGAAGGTTCATCATGACGTTGTCAACTGATGGTATCTTGACCATGTTTTCGTACCTGATGTGAGCTAATGAATATCCAAGATACGCATCTAGGGTACTGAAGTTTACATTCTCCTCGCCAATGCCTCGTCGACCTCCGCGGAATTCAGGATCCACTATCCATGATTATGCTTTCCGACGCACCTCGGGCATCTGCGCGTCGTCGAGAGGCTTTCCTGCGCCATCAAGTATGCGATAGGTAGGAATTGGCCCGCCGTCCTGGTCGACCGAGTTGAAGAACTTGAGGGTTGGTGTAATGGGCGAGCTCGTCGAGGGAAGATGGCCGTACGCTTCCACGGAGTACAGCACCGCGGCACTCCTTTGCGCAGAATATTTGGTGATAAAACAGAGGGCTGAACGTGAAAGGCGCGCTGTTCGGAGCATAGTAGAGGAGCGGGATGGACATTCTGCAATGTCGGACGGGTCTTATGAGACGCGCCCGGGCGCGTTTCAGCCCGTTTTGGTTGGCTGAGACTCGGTCTCGTGCGCGCGCCAACCCGTCCCCGCTTCCGAGCCACTGTGACCTCGCACTGGGCACCACCTGCGATGCACACTCTCGCCCTCTGATTCGACCTCGGCGTAGAGCCTCTCGACGACCACCAAAGCATGGACACCAGAGATTATTCGCCTGACGACACCGAACACGACACACGTAGACCACTCAAACGCGCCCGCCGCACTCCCCCACCCTCTGAACCATACACTTCGACTTCAACCAATTCCACTCACATGAGCAACGGGAACAGAAACGGCTCTACTCACACACCACCTCTGCCGCTGTTGTCGCTCTCTATCCTTGGAGTCGAGCCGCTGGATGAATTTATTCTCGAGGTTGCAGATTTTGTCCACGAGACAATCCGGACCTGGGAAGGCGCAGGGAAGGTAGAGCTGGAGGCCAAAATAGGAGTGCTACGAGACAAAACTACGGGTCAGAGGCTGCAGCTGCCATCAAGGGTCGAGACAAGTGCGTGCATCCATATGCAATTTGATGGCAATTCAGTTGGTCCTTTGACTTATCACACGTCTTCACCTTCATAGTACTGCCGGCAAAGAGTGTCTTGGACTACCGTTTTGAGTCAAACATGTCACCAGTAAGATTCGCTGGTACTGTCTTCCGTGCATCACGTCTCATGCATAGCTGGTTTTGCAGAAACAACATCAGTACTTTAACGGGCGTCTGAATCAACTCAAGCTCAATCCCCCAATCCCCCAATCTCCTATATCCTATGCGCATCTTCATCTCATTGACTCTTTCTACAACCCTGACGGCAGTCGTGATCGTGTGCGGGTCACGCGGGACGAAAACACCGGCACGGTAGTGGCTTGCATGCGCAAAGTGCGCCTAGGAGACTTGGATATATACTGTCCGAAGCGGGTTGCGGACTGGCGCATAAGTGTTAATGTGGAAATTCCAGGTGCGTTCATCTCAGATATTTTCGCTCATGACGATGACACCACGTGGGAACCGTCCAACATGCAGTTCCCCAGCCAATAGGAACCGCAACACATACGCGCAAAAAAGACAGACTCAGCTATAGCCATGAAGAATTCGTGATCGACCTGACACAAGTCACGTCTTCTACTGGTACATCGTCACAGGTAATCGCGCAGTTCTTGTCTCGTGAAATCCTGTCTAAGTCTGTCGCTCTTGACAGCCTGAGGTCCTACATGAGCTCGAGATCGAGGTGGCTCGCTCAGACTACCTTGTCTACGTTGCCTCGAAGCGCAACGACCCGTCTGCGCCCGAGGAAGTGCGCGGGGCATTCGACGAGCTTATACGCGCGTTCGTGAACAACGCACGAATCCTAGTGCGCAATGCGGACCCTCGTCAGCCACTCTAAGACTCCGCTTTCAGCATATCGCCGGCGTGTGATATTGCGTAAGTTATGTAGATGCGAGTCGGAGAATATCGGTGCGTCGAGAGGCCCGACGCTGTGAAATAGGTGTATTTTCGACGTGCTCATTGAGTATATTGCTAAGTCCTGCTGTATTGTTACTCATAGATTATAGGGCTGATCTTGTGCTGAATCTGCAAGGTCTTAATGGTTAATCCGGTTGTCGTTTGCTTATATCAACGCATCCGTGCAGAAAAGACATGCGCACGTACATACGTTTACCAGTACCGCATGTTGGAGATGCGGCGATGTCAGGGCAGTCTACATTCTGCGCACCACAAAGTCCAGTACTTGCGCTCCGTTTCCGAACACAGAAAACACCGCTAGTTGGTCCGAATGCCAGAACTTTCTCGTAAAGGCCTGAATGACAGAACATGTGACGTCGCCGGCACGGAGAGGAGCAAAGATGGGTTGTCTCTCCGTGACAACCAGTGACACAATGAAGACATGCACCCAGGAGAAGCGCAGATCGGCCTGACGGTGTTATCAGCGGTGCTGGAGGACGTTTTGCCATTGTGTGAGAGCCAGTAGACGGGTTTCTGATCACTTTGTGGTTGAAGCAGCACGAAGCCCCCAAGATCACAGTAATAATAGGCGTGGTTGCGTCGAGCACTGCGCCAGTCGCCTTGAGATGACATCAAGTAGCCACTGCGGCCTTGCCAGAGTGTACAAACTTTTTGACCAAGATACGGGTGCGACGGCCCCGCGATGTGATTACTGTAATCAGCAAGCTGGTTTCTGAACAGTGAAGATAAGTAATGATCGCCGTCTCCATAGCAAGGACGGACCAATCCGGGACGCGCTGAGGATTGTGGCACATTGTTGATACTGTCGTTATGGCCCTTGAAAGAATGCCGCACCTGGGGCAGCGTGTGTTCCGTGCCTTGGAAGAACAAACAACTCCAGGCGTCTCGTTCGAGGCAGCTGCAATGGAGGAGGCGATAGACTCCGGCCGTGGCGATTGTGCGTGCTGGCCGCGACGGTTGCTGGACCTGAGCTCCGTCATTTGTTGTCTTCACGTCCTCGTTCTCATCGTATCCTCTCACAGACACAAATCCGTTCGCCTCGCTGGACCCAGCGTGGACTTCTCGAACACCGCTTATCAGCAATGATCCCGCCCGTAGCCAGAACCATGACGGGTGATTCCTTCTTGACAACCGCGCCGGCGTCTCTGGACTGCCCATTTGCACTCTCCCCGCTGCTCAGTCGGGCCAGGTGTACTGGATGTACCACCAGGACTTCGTTCTTACCTGAACTAGGCGTGTCTTGCCGGGTCAAGACCAAGACCGCTCCTTAGCCCATGTCGCCTTTCCATCGTCTCGCCCTGGTCGGCCTTTCCTTGCTGGCCTTGGGTCCTCAGGCCGCTCTTTCGACTTTCGATTTCGTCACCTTTTCTTCTGTGCTGCAGTGCACTCCTTTTTCTATCGAATTTTCCGGGGGCCAGCTCCCCTCTGCGCTGCCGCTAAAACTGACCGTCGTCCCACTCGACTCGACACCCTTTTCTGTTAATCTTCCCGCCTCTTCTTGGAATGCGACCACTGGAACAGGCCATGCAATCACGTTCATACCTTTTCCCGCAGGCACCGAATTTGTTGCATCCCTCGACGACGCCAACGGAGCTCCCGCAGGTCTGACCTCGGACGTGATCAAGGTAGGACCGTTCAACAGCACGTTCTGCCTTCACTCCGAGCAAAGCAGCTCTGCGAATGCCGATGCCTTCGTAGTCACCGGAGAGCTGTCCCAATGCGAGCCTTTTAGTGTGGGCTTCAATACGTCTGAGGTGACTTCCGCACCTTCCGTTCGTGCTTTCACCCCAGGGGGCACTTCTTTCCTTGTGAACCAGAGTTCCTCCAATACTGGCACTGCGACATATGTCATGGATGCCCTTCAAGGCACAAAAGTCATTCTGCTTGTGTCTGACAATAGCGGGCTCAGCGAGACCAGCAGCCTGTTGACAGTAGGCGGCTCGGACGAGAGCAGTGGGACATGTATCCCATCAACGACCACTTCAGGCGAAATTCCCTCCAGTACTCCGCCTTCCAACTCTACAATGTACACGAGTTCAAGTACTACCGCTATGTCTATGGAAGAAACGAATCGGTCACAGACTCTTTCGCAGTACGTCCCAGCCACTGCTTTGTTTTTACTGGAGCTAACCAAATTCGTAGGGGCTCTATCATAGCTATTGCAGCGGTTTCTGGGACTGTAGTAGTGGTGATTGTGCTCGCCATGGCCTTCTGGCTCTATTGGTCCCGTCGCAAGGCAAGCAAATCTGCTGTCCGATACATGGAGCAGGGTGGCCCATATACTTCGCGTGGAGAGAAAGAGATACTGCCAGAACCTCCGAAAGCTTCGTCTTCAACAGCGCGGCCCTCCATTCCCCCTGCTGGGTCGACATGGTCGCTCAGCAGCGCTCGAGCGGACGAGACAACGGGCTACGTGAAGAACCCGCTATACACTAACTCCAATCTCTGGCTCTCATCGCCTACTACGCCGGGATCAGCTAGTCGTCGATCGAATACCCCACGCTCGAGTACTTTTAGTTCAAGGGACCGCAGCGCTCACAGTTCCACGTTCGCGATACCTCTACAGATGTCTTCTCCGTTGTCCCCTCTCCCTCAATTTGCCGATGCTTCCGCTAGTAGAACCACACCACTGCCTATATCCCGTTCTCAGACTCTTCGCAGCACTCGCTCGCAACGAGGTGTGCCTACCTCTCCAACAACAACGATCTCCACCGTCGACATCGAGCACATTCTCGACATGACCGAACGTTACTCTGCCGGTGACAGCACGGACCCTGCTATCCCGCCTTTGCCTAGGAATGTGCTGATGGACCAGGAGACGGTGCGCATGAGCGCGTACTTAGCGGGGCGCGAGGTGACGCACAGCCCTGCATTACCGGCGACCCCGCCCGGTGTGCATGTGCGCGTGCGCCCCCCGACCCTTGCCCTTGGCCATTCGGCCACCTCGTCCTTGTACTCGTTACGCTCGCCCGCGGGCACACATGGACGGTCGCCAAGCATGCAGGTCTATCGCGAGCCGCCGCAGGCGCTTGTGCCCTCGTCGCCAATGCAGACCCCGCTCCCGTCCCCGTTGTGATGCGATGTCAGATACTAGCTGTGGAATATAATATTGGAGCGGACTTAAATCGAGGCAGAGCCTCTGTCTCAGTTTCGGTGCGCTCGACGCGTGCCCATTCGCGACACCCCCGGAGTCAGACCGCTCAAGGGATGAGATTGGCACGCGTGCGTTGGCGCCGGATAGAAACTGGTAGTCCGACGCGGCTTTGACCAAGCGGTCGAGCATCGGTATCTCTGTGCACGTTTGATCCAACCCTCGGCTTGCACTTGGGTTCATCACGATCCACGGAACGATGCTCCAGAGTACATATCATCGGGTCTGACTCTGACGTCCATGCGGGTGGATATAATCTTTCTTGTACCATCGTCTTGACTCTCTTGCTAGGAACAATCTGGGATTGATCCGTCATGTTTTACCAGCCTGTGTCTTTGCTTGCAGGTAGACGTTATTGTGACTTCGATTTACACACAGTATAGTTTGAACTTGTCTCTTGTCCTCCTGTACCAGTACATGTTGGTAGTCGCTATCCTTTGCATTCGGCCCTGAACACGCAATGGGCTTGCCTGCAGACTACGAGATCAACCAAGTAAGCTCCGAGATCAAAGGCGTGTACTCCGGGGCGGTGCTGAACTTCAGCATACAACATGCAACGAGTCTAACCCCGACAATGACTATGTATAGCACGCTATCCAAGTTTCCTCGTTCGTTATTCCCAGTCATCTCATCACCATCGCGCTAGGCTCACCACGCCTTGTGATCTATTACGAGTCGCACCCAGTCTTTGATAATAGAGCTCTTTTGATCCATGCGACATGATTTGTACAGCGGAAAACGCGGAAGCGGCGACATCCTCTCATCTCCAGCTGTTCTCACTGAAATGATGCTACATGCAGCTTCTCTGTCTACTTTTCATAGCCGCTGGAAGACTCGAGCTTGCGCAGTTCTCTCACTACTTTATCGAGACGGAGTATATCCCTCCAATATCAGAGACGTCAGGCTAGCTTGCTGGTGGGGACTGGGGTTTCGCTAGTTGCTTGACAATCCGGTAATTGCCACGACCCTCTTTGCCAACGACGAGTAGGTCCACAAGACGATGGAGAGACTATTTGACAATTGTTTCCGCCGTGTGCAAAGTATTGTAAGTTCACGCGAGGTAAAATTTAGCAGAGCTGCCAGCTGAATGCAGTTTTGTTGCTTACCAGATCGATCCAACCTGCCACATACTCGCAGTGACGAGCTCGCTCCGAATAGCTCACAATCACCTACACTGAAATATCGGCTAACTTCCCTATGTGGACTGTCGACAGATCACACGAATTGCAGCGAATCCGCAGAATCTCTGGGAATTCTACATCTGATGCTTGGCGTAGCCGGCATGGACAGGGATAGGTCGCAGAATAAGGGTATCTGTCTCGCATCCACATCTATCGAGTTGTTGAGATACTCGCCAAATTGTCGCACTTTGGTGACATAGCGTCAACCAGCGATACTCATTGCAAATGAACTCAGCGATTTTCTCAAGAAAGTCCTACGAGCTGCGTTTGAATGCTTCTTGGTCGGGAAGAACATGGCTTGGTTGCTGGCGAAAGTCCAGCCTCGTGTGGCGTAATTTGACGTTTTGGACGGAACTATACTTCGGATAAAGGGAAGTGTCTGGTGGTGCACTATCCGGACGGCGCGAACAGCGTATGGCAAATTACGGTTAGTAAGCTGGAGCCCATAAACTACATTGTGAGCCACTATGATATTCGTCCGAAGTGCATATCTGATTCTATAATTTGTCAAGTCCACCGGAAAGACACAGAGGATTACCACATTCTTGGTCGAGACTGTGTGAAGCATATCTTTAGCATGACTTCGCAGCGAGCTCTGAATTGACGGAGCATACAGTAAGCAATTGGTCGGTAAGCAATTACAGATTTGCAACTGAAAGCCTTGCTCCGGATAGTCTCCTGCCTCGTCGCCTAGGTGAAGTCAGAAGGTGGCCAACGAGGAGAAAGCATTCTCACTGAGATATTGCGATCGTGTGAAAGCCGCCAGAGATCTTCGCGTCAATGAGTTGACAACAAGACATCGTCGAATACGACTATCTTACAGAGCATTTCAACGACGACAAGGGCTCATGATCAAATAGCGCCGCCGAAGCAACCCCACCTGATATCCCATTTTCCCAGAGGGCTCACTGATGGTATGCGGCAATACTTTTCAAGCTATGAGCTGTTCTCACAGTTTCAGTGCCATAATAATAGGATCTCCT
>NW_012133378.1:61825-75776 GCF_000313525.1 Fibroporia radiculosa | reverse complement strand
CCCCCCCCCCCCCCCCCCCCCCCCCCCCCCCCCCCCCCCCCCGCCACTATGCCGCTTGGACCAGTCAATGTCAGTGGTGCCTCGCTGTACTATGATGACAGCCTTGCACCCGCAGGCTCTACTACGTATGTTACGCTGGTCTTAATCCATGGGACTATGTTTTCGAGTGGTATGATGTCATGAATGTAAGCGTAAGCCATGTCTGACGTCGTGTTCTACGCCCTGCAGCCATCTTCAGGAAGATGATTCCGTTCGCCATAGCAAACGATCTGCGTTTAGTTCTTCTCAACCTGCGCGATTATCCTGGCTCGACGCGGTATACTCCAGAAGAGCTGCAACAGTTGAGGTCTTCTAATAGAGATGTTCAATCGACAGCAATTGTTACGCGCGGACTCGAGATTGCCGAGTTCATTCGCTGGTTTATCGAGACGGAGCGCATCCCTCCCATTTCCGAGGGGTCAAGCCCGGGCCGAGCATTCTCCGGTGGCTTCGCGGTGCTTGGGTGGTCTTCAGGCAATTGTCAGACCGTCCCGTTACTTGCGCATGGAGATAAGGTCCCTGCGGAAACAAGACGTCTTTTCAATAATTACTTCCGCACATTCATTTTCTACGGTTTGTGCACTTTCGTGAAATGGTCACTGTGGCGTTTATTCTGATTTTACACGCTGCTGCAGACATGTCCACAACAGCCATGGGCGAGCCCGCACCAGCTGGTCTCTACAGTCCTTTCCGAGATAGCACCCTCAGTGGCGAGGAGAAGACCGCAGCTTTCCCATTGTGGGTATCTTCGTACTGGACACAGCTCACGCTTCCGTTCGCGGAAGACTCCGAATCTTCGGAATTTGCACCCGTTTTGCTTGCGCGCACACCAGCGAACAAGGGAATTGATGGATCGACAAAGGATGATCGATATTCGCTCTTCGCACCGACTATCCTGAGGATGTCAACCCAAGTATTTGCTGATGTGACCGACCCCAGTGTCATGGCGCGCTCGCAATTCTTCTTTCAACACGTGGATCGTACCATCTACCAGGAGAATATTCGTCGGGCTATCTTTGATTGCCCTCTTGACGGGGAGAACATAATATGGCCAAAGGTGAAGGCGCACATAGTATGGTGTGATATGACTACCGGGGATGTTGCATATGCGTCGAATCGTGTGAAGTATTTGGCGAAACATTATTCAGAAGGCGCAAAGAACAAGCGGGATTTGACTTTCCACAAGCTTGCGCAGGCGAATCATTTCGTGAGTGACTTTGCCGTTCAATATAAGCACAGGGCTTAATGTACTTCCAGATGCACTGGGACGATCCGGAGAGGCTCACGAAATACTTGGCCGGCATTGTGTGAAGGACAACGGGAAGCATAATGTCGATGGATTGACTGTCTGTCATGATAGCGAATTGACTTCTGATTTCAATCTGTCTCCTAAGGGAGCACAACGCTGCGATGCTTGCACATGTTCATGTCAACATATTCTTCGTTTTAAACAACGTTCTGGATGAAATAATGACAGATGGTCATGCTAGTGTAAAGCATGCGCTGATTTTTGGAGGTACAAGCCTCACAAGAACTTGTACTGTCTATACTCAGCTCTGACAAAACGCCTACAGCCTTGATGGTGCGGCAGACTGCCCCCAGATCGGCAGTGACTCGGGTACACGCAGATACCTAACTGTAATTGAGCAACTCCGCCTCGCCAACATATCCTTCTCTTCCTCCTCCACTACAGTATGTTTTATATCTTCGGTAGGCCTGGACTTGCATGTTTGGAATCTGACATGCGGTCAATATCGTCATTGTCCCTATGGTCATCTTCAGGAGTTCGTCCCACACAAATACTTAAGAGCTTGAGACCTAAATCGGTGCCATTATCAGGTTCTAGTGTCGGCGATCTGCCTATTGTCACTGAAATGAGTACCAAGGGCCATTCAATGATTTCATATCATCTCGCTTGTGCCGACGAGATTCCAGGGGCGACGAGGGCGCCTTCGCACAGCAAATTCATCACTTATGGCGCATGTAAAATTGTTAAAGAGCTAGAACAGCATTCCGCTTGAGACGAGATGCTACGATTCATACGAGTAATCTACATCTTTAAGCCTCAACCCTAGTTAGCTCGTTCAGTCGACTAAAGAGGGCATTGTTCAACATCTCCCCCGAACTTCCATCATTGGCTAGAACACGTATGTATTCTGCTTCGCGGTCAATTCTCTCAGTATATTCTCCCGCACCAGAAAGATGTGCAACTTTGGCACATGCAGCATGCAGGGCAAGTAGCGTCCTCGAAGGGAGGGGGAGGTTGATATCATCCGGGGTCGTGAATGTTACTTCTTCCGGTAACTTGAGCACAGAAAGGGAGAAGGTCGATACCGACGAGACTTTGTAACGGTTTTCGACATTCTGAGAGGTGGGAGATTCAATAAGACCTCTATTTTAAATTACAGCAAGCTCACCGTCGGTTCCAGCCATATTATTAGGCAGTCGAACCAGTCATGCACATCTATCTGTAGTGTCATGACATTGTAGAGAGAATGCACTTTGGGACCGTTGAGTTGGTCGACATCATACCCGAAGCGCTTTAGCACAGCCAACACCGAAGCAGAGGTAGTCGGACTGTCCAAAAATAAATGTGAACTCCAACGATACAGAGAAGTAGGCGACTAGCACATACTTTCTTCTCGTTTGAATCCGAACTAGACACGCCGAAGTATGTGGACACCGGTACGATGTGTGTACACTGTGTTCTCACTACACCTACTTGCTCGAGCTCCTTCAAGGAAGGCGCTAGAGATGGGTTCAGCATAGCATTCATCTCATACTTTCCGGTCACTATACACCGAAATCCATCTCGGATGAGAGCCTAAATGGCAGCACGAGAATACTCGTGTGAGTTGCAGATGAGATGAAGCCTGTATTTTCTCACTCACTTTGAGCTTTGCATCTTCATGGTTTTTAGGGGCCTCTTGGATTTTTGCTCTTAGATCTGTCTTGAGTATATCGAAAGACGGTTGTGACGGATGGCTTGAGGGGGCAGGTGTTCGGCCTTTGTACTTTTTGACTGAGTGCCCGTAGGGTCAACAGGCGTAGTATGAATGTGGAGGAGGACTCACATGGACGAAAAAACTGATTCATAAAACATTCTCCGAGAGCAGACAGTCTATTGTAATCTTCGGAACAGGAGTGTATTTCTTTAACAACCTGTTGAAGCGCTCCGCCGGAGGGAGCATGAAGAATGAGGTATCCAAGGATTCTTGCGTAAATCGTCGCTTTATCGTCCCCTGCAACTTGTTCTTCGAAACGGAGACACACGTCGTACGCGCTTACGGCATTCTCATGGAAACCTTGCGATAGCAAATAGGTGCGGGAGGGCAATGCAGTCATAATGGCGATTTATAAGTGGGCTGATCAAGTGGTGGGAATGGAATTCGAAAGTGGTGCTACGTTCCGAATATACTCGTGTTCTAATCTCGCTTTTGAATACCAGCTGCGTTCGTTGTACTGCTCATACGTGGGCCGGGTCGATGAATACAAGTCAGTGTGAACTGTAGTGAGATCACAGAAGGGGCTGCTGTGCTGGTTGAATAATTTGGTCTTGTTGTACTAAAATTCTCGTAACTACTTGACACCTGTTCAGCTAAGCTTACTTAAGCTTATCCAACAATGATATGTGATGATTGCATGAAGGTGTTCTAGATCCAGATTTTTTGGGGTGCGCCAGCGAGACGTGAGAGGGAGACGCAACGATGATGATACCATTTTGGCAGTGAGTAGAGCGTGAAGTCGAGTTGCCACAATGCCTCTGGGACCAGTTAGCAGTCAAGGTATCTCCCTATACTATGAAGATGCCCTCCCGCCAGGCAATTCCACAACCTACGTTACCGTATTTCTGGTTCATGGGACTATGTTTCATAGCGGTACGTCGCGTTTACATTGTCTAAATTGTAGTCTTCATACGCATCGATATCCCAGCAATCTTCAGGAGGCTCATCCCATATGCGGTACACCAAAAGCTGCGTCTTGTCCTCATAAACTTGCGTGACTATCCTGAATCAACACGGTATACTCCTCGAGAGTTGCAGGAGCTGGCGTCACCCGATCAAGGGATCCAGGCGACCGCGATCGCTGCCCGAGGACTCGAGATTGCTGAGTTCATACGCTGGTTTATCGAGACGAAGTGCATCCCCGCCATTTCCAAAACGTCCGATTCTATCAGATCAAGTACTGGTGGTTTCTCGTTGCTCGGATGGTCATCCGGGAATTGTCAGACGATCCCTCTCCTTGCTCATGCAGACAAGACACCAGAGGCGACGAGGCGGCTCTTCGACGAATACTTCCGCACGTTCATCATCTATGGTATGTGAAAACGCGATCAGAATATCACACGCCGCTGAATCAAACATCGATGGCCCAGATATGTCTTCGATGTCCATGGGGGAACAACCTCCAGACGGCCTCTACGAACCATTTAATGACGAGAAGCTCAGCAACAGCGAGAAAGAATCCTTATTCCCTCTGTGGGTATCATCATACTTCACCCAGATCACGCTTCCCTCGACGGACGACTCTGAATCTCCAATGTTTACATCCATGCTCCTTGCCCGCACCGTAGTGAATGATGGTAAAGGAACATCACAAGATGAGAACTCACAATTTTATCCCACTGCAGCTAAAATGACACCCGAGCTACTCGCTGAATTGTGCGATTCTGAGGTCATGGCGCGCTCTCAGGACTTGTTTCAGCGTGCCAATCCCACAATATACCAGGAGAATATTCGCCGAGCCTTGTTTCAGTGCCCTCTTGACGCCGGTGGGGACGGCCCAATCTGGACGAAGGTAAGAGTGCATATTGCATGGTGTGATATGGCGACTTCGGATGGAGTGTTCGCCGCAAACAGAGTAAAGTATCGAGCAAAGCTGTGTCGAGAGGACACCAAAGACTGGCGCAGAGTGAGTTTCCACAAGCTCGAGCGGGCGAACCATTTCGTAAGTGAGATGTTGAATTTAGCTGTAAAACCCTCTGACGATCCATCAGATGCACTGGGACGACCCTGAACGCTTTACTAAATTCTTGGGTGGAATTGTGTAAATTGTGCTAATTATGCTTTAATGTTCTAATTCAAACCATTTATGAACCGCCCACTGATAATTCTGCACAGCTTGCGTGCCAGGGGGTACTCGCCGCGCTAGTCTCGTACCCAGACGTGTCTTCTACGAGATCACGCCGCGCAAGGTTTTGCCAACCTGAGCTGTGGCGGCACTACTGTTCCAGAAATCGAGTCGTATTTCTATGTCACTTGCAGGACCGAATCAGGAGCAGAATCATCCACTTCCGTCGCCATCGATGAGTGGCAAAATTACGCGAACTTCGAAGTGAGGATTCATGGGGTCGTTTTTGCAACATGGAACATTCCAGACGACCCACAGCGATGAATGCAGCGCAACATGTCCGAGGTGTGAGATTGTGACTGTCGTATCATACATGGAGTATTATTGCTACCACGACACAAAATAGCAGAAAGCTACGATTTATGACCCTAGTATGAACTTCGTCTCCATGTCCTCACCTCCAATGTACAATGTAGATGATCGCCTCACAAACGAGAATGGCATCCTCGCTGTTTAAGGCGCTTCTGTAGCGGAAAGGAAGGAGAAGTTCCATGTGTACCAATGGAATGAGACATCAGGTTTGACAGCGGTATACCGCGTACCTAAAAAGGCCAACCGAGAGGACAGTAGTGGGCATGATTGCACAGCAGATAGTGAGGGGATCCTGCCTTAAAGCTGCTCAAGTAATATCGCAGACGTTGTCATGAGGACTCAGAAAGGGAGGCCATGTCGTGCTTTCAGTGACCTACACTCGAGGAGACGGCTGTGAAAGCAAAATCTAGTCAACATTTGAACATTCGAATTGCCAGAAATGCTCCACACCAAATGTTCATGGCGCGAAGACAGAAATTGAGCGAATGCAATTGGTTTCCCCAGCCATCTATTTTATGATTGCGGAAAAGCAGGTCTTCGGGTCAGCGACATGTCAGCGCAGGAATCGATACCGAGAGAATGGATGGTATAGCGCACGTGCAATCCAGCACATTGAAGAGGTAAACAAAATTCGAAATTTGTGGGTCTAGAGATAGTTCCGCCGTCTACAGTTACTCTAGCTCGAGACATTTTAACGAATATCTGACTGCATATCTTGATCCTACGCTTCACATTGTCGTTTCATCGCGGAATCCAAACCTGCCAGAGAGGCCATGCAGCGCTGCTTCACGGGAAGGAAGCTGTGAGAGCGCATATAACCAGAGAATGGGGCAGAAAGATGTCTAAATCGGCCGAGAATGAGTATGCGCGCCAAACACGCATGTGATGTAGGGACATCATGAAGAGTAGATGCTCGATAAGAGCATGTCTCAGGCAGTCGCGAAAATCCTGAATATGGCGCCGCAATGGATGAAAGACACCTACAAGAGGCAAGTCACGTAAACACATACAGCATAAGAAGGTATGTGCTTGTCTGTCACCCAGTCAAAGCACATTGTACTTACGAATGGGCGTCTCGTCGTCACGAATAGCCCAAAGAGAAGCCTTCATCTAAGAACGTACGAAGGTGTATCCAAGGTCATATGATGCTCACAACCCTTACAGTTAAATCAACAGAACGTGAGATTCATCTTTAGCCTTATGGGTAAGGAGGGAACTTGGATGAAGACCGAGTCATTCATGCGTCTTCTTACTCGGCGGTAAGGAGGTTTATAAAAGTGGGAAAACTCTGGAAGATTCAGCCATCCCTTGACTAGTTAGCCATGCGGTCCACTCACCTTAAGCTCTACGCTGCTGCTGTCCTTGTAGTTGCTCCCACAGTCCTTGCACAAGGATTCGCTTTCACCTGCGACGTATCAGCCACCCAGATTGTTGGAACAACCTTCTATGCGACTTGCACCACCCAGTCTGGCGCGCAGCAGGACACCTCCATCGACTTGGACGACTGCGTTGCCGACTACAGTGGCAACCTGGCATGCGCTACCAAGTAAGGAATATCCAGCGGTGGCTACAGCGGATCATGCTCAGGATGTGAATTTGTTTCCGACGAATACATGGATTGCTCCTGCACAGACGATGCTGGCCAGCAGGCCACCACAAATCTGAATCTTTCAAGGAGCGAGCTCCATATATGCTGATGAACAATACTGACCCCTTTGCAGACAACTGCCTCAGCAACTACAATGGCAACCTTGCTTGCTGAACAACTCGAGACATCCGCGCTCGGTGACAGAGGCGATTATTGAAGAGCTGTCACGATGTAAAGCGAAGTTATCAGATCGCTGTATAATTAGACAAGGCTGTTGAAGAGGAACTAGTAGTGGGGCGATTGTGCAGCAACAATTAACACAAGAAATATATCGCGGACGTGCTACTCATGTTGTGAATGCTGCTCCACGATCTGGGTCAGCGTCCCAGAGGCAAGCTCACCTCGCCTCGATAAGCACGAGGTCCAAGTGCAGCAAGCTTTCAAAAGATAGATCAAAGGGTCATGACACAAACGACAGAAAGGTCCACGAGAGGAAGTCAGACGGGTGAGCGCAAGGACAATTCAGCTCGACAGGCACAGCGCAGGCTCAACACGAAAGCAGAGGATACATTAAAGCACAAGACAGCTAGTCAACATGACGCTACCACTAAGTCGAGTCAGCGAGATGTTAACACAGCGGTCGGTACCGAAAGGAGGGATAATATAGCGCACATGCAATCCGGGACATTGAAAAAGCGGACTATGTGAGGTCTAAGGATAGACCCACTAGATCTAGACAGCCTATGGTCGCCTCAGCTCGAGATCATCAAGCGCCGTAAGGAACAGCATATTGTCGTTGAATCATAAAGTCCAGGGCTTCTGGAGAAACCGTGTAGCGCTACGTCACGGCAAGGATCATGCGAGAAGCGACCAGGAAGAGACATAATGGACCATGAGGCGATTGAAAGGAGTCCAACTTCGGATCAGCGCTAAACACAGTATTTGATGAAGAATAGACACTCAATAAGACCATGTCCGAGATCATCACGGGTGTCCTGAGGATAGCGCCACGAGGAGTGAGAGATGTCGACGAGGGGAAAATCAGCCGAGTGCACACAACATAGGATGGCGTACAGTTACCTATCACCGGTAGCCACAGTCTACTGTGGGGAGCGCAGATTGATAGCTTGAGAAGAAGCGGGTTTTGTTGGGAGCTTGTGAGTCGGCCTGCCACATCGCGAAAGCCAGAATATAAATAGAATATCCGATGACTCCGGAGGACGAATGGACGCACGGTGATGGACGCGCGGTATGACCTACGACTTCCGCCGACAGTAGGTACATCTAAGGACGTATTACACCGACTATTCTTACGGCTGGTTTGTCAAAACGTGAGACCAGACTCCAGGGAACTGCGGTCCATGAGTCGGAAGGGAGTATATGTTGCTAAACAACTTATTTCTCCATATTTCTACCTGACGCCAGGCGCCATGAAAGTATAAAAGCAGGGCAACTCTCGGAGGTTCAGTGTCATCCCTCGACTAGTTACGATGCAGTTCACTCACCTTAAGCTTTTTAAGCTTTACGCTGCCGTTGCACTCATAGCTGCTCCTGCAGTCCTTGCACAGGGATTCGCCGCAACCTGTGGTAGCTCAGGTAGCGAGATCGTTGGAACGACGTTCTATGCAACTTGCACCACCGACTCGGGGGCACAGCAGTCCACCTCCATCAACTTGGACAACTGCGTTGCCAACTATAATGGCAACTTGGCATGCGCTACCAAGTAAGGAATACACTATTCTCGCGAGGCCGAGATCGAGCTGATGAAGCGATGTTCAGTGGTGGATACGGTGGATCGTGCTCTGGGTGTGAGATCGTGACCGGCGTGCAATACATGGAGTGCTACTGCACAGACGACGCTGGCCAGCAGGAGGCTTCAATTCTGGATCTTGGTGAGGAGCTAGCCCCACATATGCTGATTAACAAAACTCACCCTTTTGCAGACAACTGCCTCAGTAACTACAATGGCAACCTTGCTTGCTGAACACCTCCAGACGTTTGCGATCAGTGCCGGAGACCGTTATGAAGGAGCTGTCACGAATAGGTGCCGGAGGTAGGACAAAATCCGCATAACTAGGGAAGATTGTTTGAGACGAATAATCTTAATTGCATGATTACGGAGCATGTAACGCAGGAATTCGGTTGGGCTGCTCATGTCCTAGGCATTGCTTCGAGTGCAGGATAAGGGGGCTGGACCCACACGCACCGGCTCACCTTGCGTCGGTAAATATGAGGTATCCATAGTCGAACGCATCAGTGGCAAAATTGTAGTGTTAACTATGGAATTGATCCCAGCATTGTCGTGAAATTGCTGCACATGACAAAACGTGTCTTTGGATGCTCGCTGACACTGATGGCCGTACGGCCGTAATGTTGAAGCATACGTAACCCCATGACAGCGCATGTACTTCAATTGTAGATATCCTCGGCCAGTTTTGCTGCTTCTCTTCCAGCTTTACGCCCAAAGACCGCACCAGCCGTTAACCCGCTACCTCCAGGATAATTCCCAAAGAATATACCACCGGTCAGCTCACCAGCGCAGAACAGGCCAGGGATTGGCTCCCCGGAGCTCGCTGAGATGACGCCAGCCGTTTCCGGGTCGATGGCAAGCCCCCCAAACGTGAAGGTAATGCCGCAAGCCACTTTGACTGCTAGGAACGGCTGTTGCTCAAGGGTCAGTGCCCAATTAGACTTAGGCAACGCAAGAAATTGTTGTGAAGACTGTGTGGAAAGCCCGTCCTTGATTGCAGGATCCCAGCGCACCTCTCGGCGCTCGCGTTGGGAGGCCTGCACCGCAGCATTATAGGCCGCAATGGTGTTTATGAAAGCCTCTCGATCTTCTAGCCCTTCAGATATGAGATTGTCGGCAAGTTGAGCTACATCATTCGCCCAGATCTTCTTCACGACGTCGTCACCATATTCCTCCTCACGCAACCATTTGATAGTCTGCGAGTCCCAAACTTGGAACGCATATCCCCCAGGTTGATGCAGAATTTCTCGTCCAAATTTTGCGTACGTGTAATTGCGAAAATCCTCGCCTTCGTCCACGAAGCGATGCCCCTGCGCGTTGAGCATGAGCCCAAGAGGATACCCAGATTTCGTGAACTGATTGCTGAGCTCGCGATCACCACGATCATCGGGGGCATTGGCGTCCCAGCACGTAGAGTGGCAATGTGCGAAATCTCCTGTAAGTTGAGCCCCGGCAAACTGTGCGAGGAGGAGGCCATCGCCTGTATTATAAGGTGTACCGCGTACCTATTCAAGTTCAGTATCTCATAACATGCTTAGACTGTGAACGTAGGCTCACCTTAGCGCGAGACCAATCTGATCCCAGATGCTTAGCTCGTAGCTCAGGGCTTGACTCAAATCCTCCACACGCCAATATGACCGCAGAGGCTCGCAACCAGATGCGCTGACCGTTGCGGAGAACGACTACTCCGGTAACATGGCCATCTTCAAGTATCAACTCCACTGCAGGCGTCTCATACCACACGTCGACCCCTTCTCGTTCCAGTGCTTGCTGATGCGCAGCAATGAGTCCCTTCCCTCCACCTTCCACACTGAGCACCATCCCGCCCCAAAACTTTTGCCTTCCGTTGACAAGATACGCCTGTCGGTTGAAGGACAGTATGAACGGCACATGCACCCACTCTGCGAGCCATTTAACAGCGTCCCTTGACCCTCCCACGACAGCGCTGACCATTTCCGGGTCGGACTTGCCGCCGCCTAAGCGCATGATGTCTGTCGTAAACGCTTCCGATGAATATGGCTCCATGTCGATCGTCGCCACCGCTGCGGGGGTGACATTTTGCACGATGGGGAGCAGGTCCCGCAGACCACCATGCACAGTTCGATGAGCGCCCGCGGTGAAGTATCCGTTTCCTCCTGCCCATTCTTTTGGGCCCTTCTCGACGACCAGGACGCGCTGACAACCGGCCTCCACAGCAGATAATGCAGCGCAGCATCCAGCGTGACCCGAGCCCACCACGATGCAACCGAAAGGATAAGACATGAGGGCCGGACAGAGGGAAGTTCCCCAAGGTAAAAGAGGAATGCCAAGTCTGTGTTGTTCGTCAGGTTTCTCGAGATAACAAAGTCATGCGACGCATTCGGGGTACCGTGCGGATGAACAATGGTGATAGAACGTTCATTTGATAGCCATCGAGAACTAGAGTCTTGTATAAGAAAACGGACAAATGTCCGCTACGAAATATGATGGACACACTGGCGAGAAAGACGTGGAGGCCCAAGCGAATCTCGTTAGATGGGGTGTGCACGTGATGGGAATAGATTGATCTGACTCACATCAGGTTGCTTCAGCTCGTGGTGCGCCCTTGTCGAGTGAAATGGATGAAAGTAGTGGCTGCTGTCTTTCTCCTGCTACTGCTTTTCCGACGGGCTGCCCATTCCCCATTCCTGTTCTCTTGGAGCTGGCTAGTGTGAACCCATGCTGCATTCAAGTCCATTCTTCGGGACGTCCGGCGAAACACGCGCCGACCACAGCCATGCGATAATGGCCTTGCATCTCAGCTGGCCAGTTTCGGCTCTCTCGGTACCGCCGAGTGTGTGCGCTCTGCCTTTGAAAAGAGGTGATCTACGTATCGTGTGCGGCACACTCCTATCTCTCGCCTCCGACCCCTGTGCTCCCCGGGCTGAGCAATGGGCACAACCTGTCGGCGCCGGCTTCCTGCATACGTTCAGCCTGTCAGCTAACGTTCACGCGCTCTGCGTGGCCGCATAGCCTCCTGTACCGCTCACTTTTGTCTCGCGCGGCCAGCTTGCCTTCATAAGACCGTACAAAATGCCGGGTCCGTGCGGTATGTGCCCTCGTCTTTCAGTCAGTCGTCATGCCCTTTACTCTCAAGCGTCCTCGCCGCCGTGAGTTCGCACGATCTTTAGTCGATGCTGTCAAGTCGATGTATACTTCCGAGTAAGTCTTGGATGCCCCCGTATCCAGTTGACTTCTGATTTTGGGACTTAGCAGCAAGAGATTCTCGGACGGTGCTGGTATGCTTCTTCAATATTCCTGATCATCTTGCCTACTGAACCAAATCGGCCTCGATCCAGATCCCCTTCGTGCGCATTCAGCTGTTCATGTGTACTTCCACGATGGCCATAGGAAGTATCATCCCATCATGCGCCTTCCTAACGAACTTCTCGCCCACATTTTTGCGCTGGGGGCTGAAGACGATATCATGCTACCCGTGGTCATCTCACACGTGTGCAGGGCATGGCGCAAGCTGGCACTGCATACACCATCCTTGTGGAGGCGCGTTGTTCTAGACAGCCGCTTGTCAATGTGGACTCAACGCATCCACCGCGCCAAGGCGTGCACGTTGGATATTCAATTAGCGAACCAGCAAATGTCACTCGACCGGACGAACTACATCGTCCCGCTCGATGCGCAAACTGTCCTGTACTATATGCATCTTGTGATCCCCTTCATACCCCGATGGCGTTCACTGGAGATCAAATTCGACATTTATACCCCATATCTATGGAATGCCGCCCTGTCTGCGTGCTGCGATAGTACCCCTGCAGTTCAAGCTCACTTCCTCCGAGAATTGTCACTCATTTATCCGGGGAATGATGACACGAAGGAATTCGTCCTTTTTAACGGCGTTGCTCCGAGATTACGCAGAGTAACGCTATGGGGCATCCGCCTAGCATGGTATCCGTCACTCTTTCAGCATCTCACATTCTTGGACTATACGCATCACGGCTTCACTCGAGGCCACGAGGCTGCCTCTGACGTGCTCCAGATTCTCCAGGTCTCCTCTCGTCTCGAAGTACTCCGCCTCGCCTTTCCATGGCGAGGAGACAGCAACTCGCGCTACTCCAATCCCTCTGCTCGGACCACTACCCTTCCCCGTCTGGCCACGCTTACACTGAGTATCGAGGGACCTGATATTCCGCCCGCGCTCCTGCATGTCCTCATGCACCTGTCCCTACCTGCTATTCGGACTCTCCGCCTCGTCTCACGGTACCCTTTCCGTCGGCCAACTCTCTTTCCCCGCCTGCGACACGTCCTCAAGGCACTCCCACAGCTTCCGACACTTCGTCATCTGTATGTCGAATACGGATGGCTGGATTCCCGCTTTGTCCATCCCCTTGTACAAAGTCTTCCGCGACTTCAGCACGTCGTGCTACATGGGCCGCAGGTGGATGCGTCATTCCTTCAAACCTTGATGAGTACGCTACGTGCGCGACGGTCTGCGGACGGGAATTGGCAGCCGTTGCGGGGCCTTGAGCTTGTTCGGTGCGAGGCAATATCTGCGGAAGACATCGTTGCTGCTGTGAGGGCGCAGCCCTCGTCCATCTCAGTGCTATACCTTCGTGCCTGTCCGCGGATAGAACAGGCGGGATTGCGCAAGCTAAAGAGCAGTGGGGTAATGGTCAGAACAGCGACTGCGGCATGAGGCTTGGACACTAGTATACTCTGAACATTCCATAAATGTTTACACGATGCACATGTTAATCATCTACTTTCAGTCTAATCTCAACACGCTACTGGTTCGAATATGATCACTATGATTTACAATACACGACCATGAAGTGAACGGTCACGCCTGTGGCCTCAAATCTCACCCCACTGGCAGCAAGAGGATTGGTGATTATGTATGGCGTCAAGTTGGGTGGTTGAGCGGCCGCGCTCTAAAGGTCTGTTTCGATCAGCTCCTACTAGTGTATTGAAGGACGACGGGTGAGGACGGACATGATTGCGCTGTGCATTGACCCATCTCAATATTTCAAATGCTGTTACATGCCTCGGACATACGCATCTATACTTCCTCCAATCTCAATATCGTACTTCTTCTCCATCACCTACTTAGCCACACATTGATATAGGAGATGCTTATACTCTTACATCGCGTGATGCAG
>NW_012133378.1:38605-61646 GCF_000313525.1 Fibroporia radiculosa | reverse complement strand
ACGGCGGTAAACCCGCCATCCACAATAATCTCCTGACCGTTGGTGTAACATCCAGAGGGGGATACGAGGTAAATGACCGTTCCAGCTATCTCCTGAGCCCTGAACAAGAAGTCAGCCAAATCAATTCTGGAATCGCGTGTATGCTACTTACGATCCTGCTCGTCTGATTGGTACAGGGACAATCCCCTTGCCTACGAGGTCGACCTTGTCCTCTCCAATTGCATCGTATGTCATCTCGGATTCGTAGACACCGGGTGATACGCTGCACACACGAACGGGAATCTTCTTCAGTGCGAGCTCCGTCGCAAACATGTGTGTGAGATGCGTAGCAGCAGCTTTGGAGCTGTTATAGCAGAGCTGTAGTTGCATCAAAGTAAGAATGGTAGATGCGCAGAACTCGGGTTGTACCAACATGATTTTGTCCTAGCTTGATTGACCCACTAATACTAGTGATATTGATGACAGACGATGTATATCCAGGAACACTTTCACTACCCTTGGCAAGCAGTCCCAGGAATGCTGTCGTCATGAAGTATACTGCGAAAGTATTGATGCTGTATAGTTTCGACCAGTCTTCGAACGTTTCGTGGTCAAACAACGCCCGGCCTAGTGTCTCCGGATCTTTGTGTTGCGGAGCATTTTTATCTTCGAACCACCGCGCTACGGGTCCAACTTGCCCTGCACTGCATAAATCGTTGATAAAATGAACTCATGAATGCAGGTGCGTACTGTCCACACTTACTTGTTCACAAGTATATGTAATCCTCCATCATTAGACGCGATGACTTTCTGTCCTGCAAGGATACTCTCGCGATCTGTGACATCCATCACTAGACTGAGCATTCAATGTTATATTCGTTCAATATTGCATGCAGGTCCAATTTCGAGAATCGATCAACTCACGGGACGATGGAACCATTTCCCTGATTATTCTGCTTGAATATTGTTGCCTTGCTCTCCAAGACCTCCTGCCTCCGTCCTGTGATATAAACCTTTGCACCGTTCACTGCGAGGCCTTCTGCGATCATCCAGCCGATCCCCGTCCCGCCGCCTGTGACCAACGCCACCCGGGCTTGAAGATTGAAGAGCTGGTCAAATCGCAGCGATGAAGACATGGTGATGAGAGATCAGATATAACCACTATGTGCCGACGAGACTCGAGGAGAGCAGCGACCTTAAGACTAGGAAGCAACTCGATGCGGAGGTCCTCGAGGACGGCTTGCCGGGCCGACAATGAATATCCACAATTCCCGTGCGGGCTTTGCATTCAAAGTCATCGTGCTGTAAATCATCGAAGATATGAACGCATCTAACTCGTTTGTGAGCGGAAAGGTAACAAGTAAAACAGCAAATTCAGGCCGGACACTGGCATTTTTGAACCTTAGTTCACCGAACGGCTTCCAAAAAAGGGACTCGCGGGACCGGTCACGCGCCAACGCGTTCTCGTCGGAGTCGACGCGTTGCCCGCAGCTTTGCCACCCACGCGAGGCGCACCATCTTGCGCTCGCACACGCTCTAACGAAATCTGGGAATTATCTCTTCGGGCTTTGGGCTGTTATTCATACTCACTTTTCTGGAACGCCGATTCCGGTTGCGCCTTTTACCACTATCCAGGGGCTCTCTTTGTTACCGTCACCCTGACGCTAATCTGTTCTGCGCTTGAGTGAGCTTGTCTCTGGCTGTCAATATGGATGAAGCGGATGCTCTGGAGGCTTTGTCAAGTATTCTAACTCGCCTTACTGACGACCCGTACAACATAGCCCTACACGCGGAGCATGTGCGCGTGGCTCGTGACACGGGGATGGACGACCAAGTCGAGTCGGCGTTGGAGATGGTCCCCGCATTCTGGGCAGCTGGCGACCAGATATGGCTCCCTCTGATTGAGCGCAAGGTTCAGTCCAGCAATCTTGACGCTCCCGGAGACCTACAAGCAATTCTCAGCTTGTATGACCGGGCGGAGCACGATTACCTATGTACGTGGAGTTTCCATTCTCACTGACTGGTTATCGACCTTCATTCAGCCCTTCCACTGCTGCAGAAGCATTTGGAGCTTCTAATTGATCGATTCCAGTATTTCCATTCAGTCGACCTCAGGCCGGAAGAGTTGCAGGACCTCTTTTCAATGGAGTGGACTCACACTGCGATGGCCTCCGTCGTGTCCCAAGGTATTGGTCACTTGACAAAGGTTGGGGCACACCGGCACCTTTATAGACATGATGAGATCTCATTGATATGATCCCAGAGCCATCTCCTGTGGGATATGCAGCGAGATTGGGAGCTTGAGAATCTGCAGCATGCTACTGGGGAAGAGAAGTAGGTTCTGCTCGTATGCACTCGCGCCGTAAATTTAATACTGTACTATTTACAGAGCAGCGCTGATCAGTCGTGTGGAGTCTATGTTGTTGGAACGGCTTCAACAACCACATTCCAGTACGTTCCGCGTCCCAGCTTTTCCGGGTCGACGGATAATTTAATTATATCGATCCTAGATCACGACGAGACTTTTCAAGCTTACTCCACTTTCACGACGAACTATAAACCACCAGACCAATATGAATCTCTCCTCGTCACAGCCTCTAAGCTGCGCTCGCAAGCCGTCAAAGCGTACGAGAAGCGCGAAACCTACGAATCTTCCCTTGTAGGTTTGAGCGCACTCAGATGACTCTAGTCGTCTCATAGTGAAAACAGGCACAAGCAGGCTTTTCTCTTGAAGGCTATGCCTACTATATTGCCGCAGAACGGCGGAAGAAACCAGATCTCTTCGTGGTTCAAGCTCTGTACGAACGCGCTATCGCAGAGGCGGACAGCCGCCGCTGGAATGGGCAGGCGGGTGCCGAGGAGACATTACGTTCTTTCTGGGCTGGCTACATCGACTTTTTGGTATTCATGCATGATCGCTGCCCATCCGAACGTTTCTGACGTGCTTTGACAGAGAATTCAAGATGTCGATGGAGAATTGCAAATGGCGACGTTCCAGAGAGCACTAAGAAGTGCACCTGGGTCGGGTGAAGTATGGGCACGATATATACGCTTCCTGGTGGGACGATAGCTAATTCACTAGTGCAGCTGGACTGATTTTCCGTCTGCATTCCAGGAACGGGTAGCCGATTCTGAAGACGCGGACCCAGGAGTTTCTGGTGAGTCCCTGTGCTTCTTTACGAGAAGCATCGGTACCGAATTTTGAATAGGTGCATACGAAAAGACGCATTCCATCTTCCCCTTGCAATCTGATGTGGAACAAATTGTTCCTGTCGTCTTGGCGCGTGCGGGTTACGAGAGACGACAAATTGAAGCTGGGAAGACGGGTAGGTGTGTTTCGATGTTGATCAAACGTCACTTCTTATTGTCGCCTAGGAGAGGATGGCTTTAACAAGATGGTTGAGGTCCTCATGGATGGCATAGCACGTGTCAGGAAAGGTGAGACCGCCGATGATGTTCGATTAACCGCTCTTATTGAACGTGACAAGCTTCTCCCGCTGGCGATCCGAGGTTACGAATCGAAAAGTACTTCTCGGCAGTTGTGAGCCTTTGCCTGCGGCCCGGCCTATCTTCACTGATTCATACTCTGCCGTCAGTGTCTCAAGCTTGCCGAACACTCTGAACATGCATTGGTGCTCTGGGAAGATGCCTCCAAGCATTACAAAACCAGCTATCTTGCATGGACATCGTATACGGAAGTACTCATGTGAGTTCTGTCTTATGGGCAAGACCATGCTTTTTGACGTCATCTTCTCAGCAAACAAGGTCTCTATGAGGATGCGCGAAAGGTATTCCGGGATATCTGTATGAAGAACCTTGACTGGCCGGAAGCCATATGGGATGCCTGGATCAACTTCGAGCAATTATTTGGAACCGTGGAAGAGATAGAAGATTGTTTTGACCGTATTGAGCGTGCAAATGCACAGGTCGCGGCACGACGTGCGAAGGTGCGTGGACCGTCGCTTGAGATATGATTAATTGTTCTAATTCACAGCCCGAAGGAAGCGGAGAGGGCGGATCACGCAGCTATGCAACTCATTGCCGAACAAGAAGCCAACATGGTTCACGTTGCCGATGTCGTCCCTCCGCCGAATGCTGCGGATAGCGCAGGCGCCTTGCCGATGGATGTCGATGCCACTAGTCCTGCTGCGGGTACGAAGAGGAAGGCGGAAGACGAAGTTGCTCTCGATGAAAACAAGAAGCCAAGGATAGGTGTGCTTATGACCCACTGCTCTCATCACCTACCTGTCTCTGATATTTATCCCTAGAGCCAAAGGTCGCTCCTCTTAAGCGGTAATGCTCTGTATGTTAGCATAACAACCTAACATGCTGAATCGTGGAGTATTTGCAGGGATCGAGAGAACTGTACTGTATTTGTGGCTGATCTTCCCCCAGCTGCCGGGGAGGATGATTTGACGCTGCTCTTTAAAGATGTGGGTAGAGTTTACTATTTCGATGAGCGTGCCACTAACGTCTTGACAAGTGTGGCTCCATTCGGGAGATTAAAATGACACAATTGCCGAACTCGCTGGTAGCCACTGTCGAATTCATGGAACGGGTATGCCGTTATGCCGCCCGTAGTGAGTGCGACTACTCATTGTGGCTTTTCCTCTAGGATAGCGTACCAGCCGCTTTGACGAAGGACAAGAAACGTATTGGCGGAGAGGAAGTTGCGGTTCACCTCGCTTGGCGATCCACACTTTATGTCACCAATTTTCCGGAAAAAGCAGATGATGCATTCGTCCGAAACCTCTTTACAAAGGTATGCTGCACAATTCAATGGATGAGAATCAGGCTCATAGGGCTCGATAGTACGGCACCATTTTTGACGTGCGATGGCCAAGCAAGAAGTTCAAGAGCACCCGTCGATTCTGTTACATCCAATTCACCTCCCCTGTCGGTCTGAGTGTCCCGATTTCTGATCTCCATCCATCTCACATTCGTCACGTCTAGACGTCTGCGGAAGCTGCCCTTGAACTCCATAAACAGGAGCTCGAGGACGGCTTGCCCCTGAATGTCTACATCTCTAATCCCGAACGCAAAAAAGAGCGAACCGACAGTGACGCCAACGACAGGGAAATATACGTTGCTGGGCTGAGTAGATTCGTAACAAAGAAGGACCTGGAAACTTTGTTCAGGACAGTGCGTATGACTAGCTCTTTTCTAAATATCGTCTTAGCCAAATATGTCATGCAGTATGGAACGGTGAAGGAAGTTCGCATGGCCTTGGACCCGAACGGCCGCCCCAAAGGCTTTGCCTTTATCGAGTTCGAGCAAGAAGTGAGTGACCAGTCATCGCAGTCAGACTCTCATCTTCATGTGTTGGTGTAGCAAGATGCCTCTGCTGCCTTGAGCGCCAACAATTACGAGTTAAAAAACCGTCGGATTGCTGTTACACTGGCCGACACTCGCAATCGGGCTAAGAACAGGTTGGCATATCCCCGCACTTCAGCTCAATAACACTTATGATGTGTCATAGGGATCCCAATCATCGAGTCGATGTGCGAAATAGATCTCTGCGCATACGCAATCTTCCTGCGAACACACAGGAGGGTCTTCTGCAACAGGTACTGGAGAAGCTAGCGCCTGTAGCGCGGGTCGAGGTCTTCACCGACAAAGGCGAAGCGGACGTCGAGTTCGAAAATGCGACAGTATGTCTATATCTATTCGCCGAGGCTTCCTCCTGACATATGATGTCTGTAGGATGCGGGAAAGCTTTTGCTTAGATCCGAACCTATCGTCTTCAATGGAAACATTCTGGAGCTTCTGGCTGAAGCTCCGGGCGGTTCATCCGCATCTCGCTCGTCAGCCACAGTCCCTGCTGCCTCCGGTCTGTTCCTACCACGGAGTGCCCTTTCGAGGCCGAGGGCTGGGTTAGGGAGTAAGAAGCGCACGACAGTAGTGGCGGCGGGTTCGGCACCCTCATCTTCGCGACCCCAATCGTTTTCTCAAGCAAAGGGGCAGGACGATTTTCGCAAGATGCTCAGTGGATGAGGGGCTGTGTGATTACATCACTTTCATGTACTGCATTTACAATCGAGACTATCTTCAATGCGTACTGCACATATCATCACGATTACGTAATAGTTGTAGGCGATTGTTGTGGCCACCTGAACGTTCGCGCTCTGTTCCCAGTCCGTCTAATTACATATATAGGACGTGCGTGTGTACAAGTTACTACCCTATCATTCTTACACCTCCCCCGCCCGACGACCGCACATATCATTGTGAATGCGAACGATAGGTGAGATATGAAAGAAAAGAGCTTTGTTGAATGTCAGGAAAGCACATCGATCAAATTCGAATGGACTCTCAAGGGTCTCAAGGACGTTTTTGATGCAAGGTAGGATGCTTTACTTCCTGCCTTATTTTTCATGTGGATCGGAGGTTTCTTATAGTCCAGGAGAATCGAAATCAAAGGCGATCAGGTCCGCCCTATTTGGTGGCGGCCGATGGCAGGTGAGATATCCGCAATCGTACCCGGATGTGATGACAATCCCCACGCCTGTCCAGGTGCTATTCTATGCCAACTCCGGCAGCAATCCAGAGGGTGCATCATTCGTGAGCCTCTATTTGTCGTGTGAGGTCGGGCTCTCTTTTTCTTTCTGTCTCGCTTGGCTTACTCAAACTTTTTGCCAGCCAACCTTAGAAGAGAAGGCGGGCGCGATAAACGGAAGGTATGTCATTTTTTGTGAGATTTATGCCTATACATAAACATATTTTAGATGGAGTCGAGAAGGCTTGTATAAGTTTGGATTTGACCTCCATGAGTGAATATCGCGTTGATGACCTAACCCCATATCTCATCCATGACATTATAGCGCACAGAGAAAATACGGCAGTAAAGAGTGTGGCGATAATGCCTTTTCACACAAGGTAATACTTGTAAGATCACCTTCCTTCATCAGCGCATTGATTGTCTGGCAGACCCAAAATTGGGGATGGGCGCATTTTGCTCGAAGAGATAACGTCTTTAGCCAAATCTTCCGTGCCAAACCGCAGGACGCACTCGTGATAACATGTACCATTACGACTTCCCCTACCCCACCAGTTGGACCACCGTCTATCCCCCTTCAGCCTGTACCAAAGGATTTTCTTACCGTATTAGGTAGTCTTCTTGACGAGTAAGTGGAGCATTTCCGAACACAGCCCATCAATCATGGCTTTAATCACAGCCCGACATACTCAGATGTGGAATTTGTCCTACCTAATCGAAATCGAGTACAAGTGAATACGAGAAGGATATATGCTGCTCGAAAAATCTTGCAGAGAGTCGAGTACTTTAGAACTAGTGAGGGCATGCATCATCTTGACTCATCTGACCGCTGACTTTCCTCAGTGTTTCGATCAGGATTTGCGGAAGGCAACTCGCCTCTCCAGGCACTGCAGCATGAAGTTGACCGTTCTTCAGATCCGGAGTCTCAGCAGACAATATCAGGCGACTACATAGCTCGCCAATATGAAGACTCGGACGACGAGGACGAAGATGAAGACGCTATGTCCATTGATGTTGATGTCGACTTCGCCAAAGAACACAGCCAGGAGGCCGACGTTTCCATCACATCGATTGACAATACGCGTACTGACCCATCGAGTTCTTGGATTCCTATATCCGAACATGAACAAGACGAAAACTCGCTCCAAAGTTCTGTGGATGATATCAAAGAGGCTCGAAACGTGCGCGCTAAAATAACACATCCCTCTTCTCCAAGGAGTAGCAGGATGCATCTAGACCAGCCGGAAATCGACTACTGCGCTCCCTCGAGAGAACCCGATATTCCTGGACCGATCAAAGTGCCAGTAGTAGTGCGAGATGTTCCGTATGCAACTTTTCGCGCACTGCTCTATTATGTGAAGTCAATTTACCTCCATTCGGCGGTGACTGATACTGATCTAAACGTGGCAAGGTATATACAGATACGATCGTTTTTGCTCCGCTTTCGTCCAGCTTCCTTCCATCCACTGCTGTTCAAACTTCGGATACTCCCCCGCTTGTAGAAGTGGGTCAGTCTAGTTCGGAATCCCAGTCCAACCTAGCCTTCAGTCAACGCTCCAGCCAACAACCCGAGACTATCGCTACGACGTCAAATCCGCGATCACGAAAAGCGTGGATCACACAGTGGGAGCAGAAGAATGGTTATACCGGAAACCCCCGGCCTTGTTCTGCCAAAGCGGTCTTCAGATTAGCAGACAGTATGTGCTTGAATTAGCTCGTCCTCGTTCTCTCAGCTATTCTTGACCTTCTTTGTTATTTTATTGATTTTTCCCACCATAGGGTATGACCTACCCGAGCTGAAGCAGCTTGCCTTTAAGCACATAGTCAAATCACTGACCGTCGACAACGTGGCATACGAAGTGTTTTCTAATTTCTCCGCTGCCTTTGAAGATATTCGCAAGGCGAGTACGCTATTTCCCCGAGATCTGTCAATGGAGAGAGATTTTTCCGTGCTCATGGTGGTCATGTGCAGGTGCAAGTGCGCTTCTTCCTGGACAACTGGGGGGAAATCCGAGGATCGGACTCTATGCGCAACGTCTGGCAACAAATCAGGCTCGGAAGACACCCTGGCTTTGAAGAAGGTACGATCCCTCGGGATGGTGTTACTGAAATGCGCAGTTCATTACACTCCTACTGATATCTTCTAGTCTGGCCGGTCATCGCGCTGAACCTGGAGTTCAAGGTCCAGCCCCGCGAAGGCGATGAAGAAATAGAGTCTTAGTCTCCACCTTCCCATGCATGCCATGGAAATAATGCTAGTATATAAATCATGTTGTCCCTGCATCTGTAGCGCAGAATCTCTAATTTAACGCGTGTCCACTACCTCAGGCGTGTTCGCTGTGAAAAATCTCCGTATCGCGTGCGATTAGAAGAGGGTATTCAGATGACTACATAGACCTAGCCTTGGCTACTGCGTGTGAAGGGATCAACCATGTGCCTCGGTACCAATTCCACCGATCTCTCAACCTAAAGTCTCCAAACGTACACAATCTATCGAGGACTAGCAGCTTCCTAATCGATACTCGTGAGACTACCAGCTTGTGAAGTCACTTCGCTATCCATCTCAGTCGTCTCCGTGACATTTGTGTCGGTGACGCTATCAACATCGTCGCCGTCAGAATCGCCATCGCGTCCGCCTTCAGCGGCCCTGTGCGCCATCTCCCTGTTCGCGAGATCGAAGACCCTTGGTCTGCCATCCCATGAGGCTGTTCGCGGGCTTATGCCGATACCTTAGTGCATAGCGTGAGGGTCGTTGAGTGCGCAGACAGACGATTCAGGATGACTTCGATGAATCACCATTCATATGAAAGGATCCCAGCACTTGGGACGGCGTTGGCGTCCCCGAGCGGGGAACAACAAATGCGCTGGCTCGCACCGGTGTAACTTGCACTACAGGAATGCTTGGTGCCCAATGTTCATGCTCACTGGCCGAGTCAGAAGCGGATGATTGAGACGGTCCAGGAGAATTACCGTCACGGCTTCCCTGTGTCTCTTCGACGGGCTGAGGATCCTCAGCGGGAGGAGACGGTTGCTCGGTTTCAAGCTCACGACCGGACGAGTACGCGGAAGAGATTTCAATAGACGGATCACGGTCATAGCTGCTCGCGTACGACTGCCGCATCCACTCTTCGTGCTGCCAATCGTCCTCGCTGTGCTCCGTGTACTCTGACTCGCCATGATAATCGGCAGGAACGAACAATTGCTGCTCCTCATATTCATCCACGTCCTCCAGCAATTCTGGAGGTATAGATCCTGGCTCCCTGTCCGGTGGTAGAGGAGGAATGCGGTGGAGAAGGCCGAACCTGTTTCATTGATTAGTATCGGTTTATTTGCCCACAACGGTTGCAAGCCTTACCCAAACACACATCCCAGCAGACCTTCTCCGCCCCAATGCCAATTGGGAACCAATACAACTTCCCTGATCGTACTGAGACAAGCGTTAGTACGAAGAACAGCTGGTCCTCATCTCACGTACTCAAAATCAAACGAGTACACGTAAACTCGGAGGGGTTTTTCAATATGCTGAACATGAGTCAATGATTGCGCATAACAGAAGCTAATTGTCACTCACGGATTCCACGACCTCGTAAAAGTCGCCTTCAGCACTCAACACACCACCAGACCATCCAATAATCCAGTCGCCATACGGCACAAGCCCTGCACTTTCCGCCGGACTGCCCTCCAGGACGTCCAGCACATGCCATACGTTGTCAAGTGCGAGTTCGGGCTCGCACATGCGCATGCTGAGGCCGAGAAGCGATGGTTTGGCCTCCGCTTCTGGTTCCTTCGGATCGGGGATGTTCGAGTGCGGTAATGACCAGTCTCTTGACGGTACTATGGGCACCACTGTATAATATGACACCGTTCAGCATTCATAGAGGCGATTTGCAAAGATTCAGACGCACCTCGTGTCTCTTGACTCTTGCTATTCCAGACCAACAGGTTCAGCGTCCTGCCCTCATGGCCTTCGACTATCTTCTCTAGTTGAGCAGCATCGACTGTGTTGTTTGGGGCGAAGTTGTCTCCTTGGAAGCCAACGACAAAGTCAAAGAACGGTTCAATAGTGGTTTGAGATGCAGGCGACGAGGGAGTGACGCGCAAGACGTGTAGAGCGCGTGGAGGAGCTTGTGAGGCAGTAGACTGACCAGCCCCCATCCAAGTAGAAATCAGACGGACTCACTCCTAGAAAAGCTGCAGATGCGCGAGACTCAAGCTATAGTCAGACACAAGTCAGACTCGGAGAACGTGGGGAGCGGCAGGCTTTCTTAGAGACTTGCTGTATTTGGACGCTCATGTCTAGAACGCACGTGCACAATACGTACAGACGAAATTCTCCAATCCAACGGAAAAGTGAGTTCGATTGACTGGCATTATGGCAAAATACACCATTGCGTGGGTAAGGAAAGGCAGTCCAATTCGAGGTCTCAATATAGCCAAACGACGAGCAGGAAAGGGAGGAGACCACGGCGAGACCGATTATACTAATACGGTCGAGGCCAACGTCTCTCAAATTTTAGTGGGGCCCATAGCCGCAGCGTTCCGGCCACTTGACGTTGAACCTGCTCTAGACTATTGTGCTACCGAGACAAGGGATGTGATTATTTGGAAAGACGTTACCCCATCGCGTGGACGACGAGACCTGCGGCTCCGACCGCAATTCTTCTGCACAGTTGAAACTTGAGATTCGCTCGGCTGCCCGAGCTCAAGAAGCAAGACATTGCACATAAACAGACAGAATTTCCCAAGGAAATACAGCAGGTATCAGCGTGAATATCCCCTTGTGGACAGACCTCTATCAGAGGAAACAATCACTGCCAATTTCCGACAGAAATTAGAAGGATTGGATTGAGGGACTATTCAATGGCACCAGTCTGGGCATGACATCGGGTGTGATAGGCGATGTCGGACAGGATATCATATCAGGTGTGCGGGTTGAATCCAGCGATCTTACTCAAGGAGAACGAAGAAGTCAGAAGCAGCTCGGTATCAAGATAGAAGGAATTCGTCATGCGGCCGCCCTTACAAATAATAGAGGGTTCGAAAGGCGGGAACCCCAGATGAGGAACAGGAGACACAAGCTTTCTGGCTCCCAAATACGGCCGATTTCGCTCACTCGCCATCAGCCGCGCAGATGGTAGATCGCAACGATAGCAGCGTCGGCGTCGTGGCGACGAACCGAGGGAGAGCCGCGTCGTGAAAGGCAAAACCTTGAAGGCCATCTCCTGCGCGGGCGCAATAGCATGAATAATCTGAAGAACGCGCCTGTGCTCATTCTCGGAGAAATAGCAGGGAATGATCGGATGAACCGCGGCGTTGGCAGGCGCTGCTGGACAACGGGACGTGGAGGAGGTAAATCGGGACATCGCAAACGAAAGACAATCAGTCACCTCCAATGGGAGCAAGCATCGCGCCCTGAGATAGGCTTGTGGTAGCCAATGGGGCGGCTGCGTCTGCTGGAGACTCAGCACAACGCCTGTTGCGCTTCTGTATAGAGACAAATCAAATGCAATCCCGCCTAGAAGCGGCGGAGGAACCGACCTGTGTCCGCCACCAGCGGTCCTCGGAAATCGACGCAGGTCCTCCGAACCCACGTGTGCCGTTATCTGGCCAACTCCTTGCACATGCTTGTCATATTTCTGCAGCAAGCGAGCCACTGTTCTCGCGCGCGGCGTGTGCTGTCCTGAGGAGCTTGAATGTCAGCAGAACAGAGAAGACCGACGAGATGACGGCAGAAGACGACGGGGCTTACAACTCGTGCGCCAGAACAGACATAGATGGGAGACCTGCGAATTTGCGGGCACGGTCCACAGCGACGACGGCCCGGGCTTGGACGGAGGGCAGCGCACGGTGGCGAGCCGCGCGGTGGCAACTTGGTTGGCGCGTCGACGCGACGCGCGCAGTATGCAGTACGTGACAGCATTTGCCGCGAGGGGTCACGAGAGATCGTGACGTCGTGACACCGCGACCCTCACCCCGACGTCGACGTGTGCGCCTGTGGAAAAGTTTGCCAGTCTCACCTCTTGTCGCGTCCAGCCATTCAGTGTCGCGACGAGACCCCTCATATCCCGGAGGTGTCGCGGTATGTGGTAAGTTTCGAGTCCGGGCGTAGTATCATGGAGTTCTGACCGCAAATGGCCACCACGTAGCTAACTTTATGTTCATCTGCCGGCACGTATCGCTTCGAGCATACATTCCGAGACCTGGCGCACCCTCACATGTCCCTCGACGTTTGCTCTCGCACGCCGTCTCTGGCCTCCAGCCAAAGCACGATGAATTCGCCAGTGTACCGCCATCGCCTGGCGTGCAGACGACCGGCCCAGGCGCAGCGGCGGCCTGCCCGGATGTCCATGCGTCATCACCCTCCGAAAGTAGCCCCTCCTCCCAGACCGGCTATCAGAGAACCCCCATACCGTTCCTTCTCAACTCTACCCCCTTGCAGGCGGAAAAGAAACAGCGGCTCGGCTTGCAATTGGCAAACAACCCTGTTGCTACATATCTGGAGTACCGGGAGAAAGGCCTGTCGCTGTTCCGTGAAGTCAGCGTCAAGCATTTATTCAACATCTTGGAAGAGGCGACGTCGACGAGACGGGCGGACGTTATCGCGAAGCTGGCGCACGATGCTGTGGAGGCTGGTCACTATCTCGGAGCGCCTCTTCACCGCGCATTCATCGAGAAGCTCCTGTTATGTGCCAGCGAGAATCGCCTGGTGGCGAAAGCCAGTATTTTTGCGCTGCTTCAGAAACTCATTGAGACCGGACAGCTCACATCATTCACGTTGGAGAACAGGATTCCAATAATCTTGGCTGCACTGAAGCTTCCCCTTGACTCCGTCCTTGATCGCCAGCTCTTTGATGTCTTTGTTTCCCTCCTTCTACCTCTCTTGGTAAATCCACAAAGTATGTGCGACTACCATACACTCCGCCGGTCAAGATCTGCTGTCGAGCTGTTGTATCGCTTAGCGTATGAACTCGCGCGGCTGGACATGCGGGCCAAGTCTTTTGAAATCATGGATGCGCTCGTCAAGACTGACAACCTGTCTGCAAAGTCCATCACCCGCTCGGACCTTCAGTCTGGGGACTTCAGCTTCATCGTTCTCTCAGCTATAACTCGATCGTGCGTTGACTGGGGCTGGCGGTCGAGCGCTAGTACTCTGATCATGAGGGCGCTGCCGGACGCTCAAATTATCACCCCTTCTCTTGGCGGGCTTTGCGTGTATGTTGTGCGAGCTCTGATAGAAAATCCCAGAGTGCGGGACGTAAACGATTCGGCCGCCATCATTATCCAAATTATGCAACGCAGTCCAAACTATGATATTCCCGCGCATGTTCTGCAGATCTTCTCCGAAGCTGCGGAGAGAATGTCTAGTCCTGAGGCAATCGAAGCTGTCTACGTAGTCGCGCAGTCGGACGCCGTGCGAATGCACCACTCCTATCCACCCCCCTCGGGTCATATTCTGACCTCGTTTTTCCATTACCTGGCCGTCAGAAGCAAGAATCACCACCTCGCTCGTCAGCTGGCGTCGGACATCGTCGATAAACACGTCCCTATCCCCCTCCAGGACCGCGGACGGCTGATCGCGCTCGTCGCGTCACAGGGCTTTGCTACGCAGGCCCGAGCACTGTGGGAGCGCTATACCACTGGCGGTCAACAAAAGGTCGTGACGAGCCACGCCCAGGCGATGCTCCGACTGGTCAGCCTTTTCACCAGCCTCGTTCGACGTTACGAGGGCGAGGACGCGCCGCCGTCCACGGCATTAGCCGGAACCAGCGTGGTGGAGATTGCCGAAGAATTGACCAGTGGATACGACGAGGATGGCGCCCTCTCCGACTCGTCTCACTCTCCGGGTACCGGGACAGCTACATCCGCGTTGGCGCACTCAAGAAGCGGACTAGAGTCTGTGTATAATGAAGGTGGGCCATCACCGTCTGGGCCGGGCGAATCGCTTAACGTGGAGGCTGTCCCGAGGGACTCGAGCTGGTCGTCGGAGCATGGCCAGATCCTTGCCCAGGATCCCTCTCACGACCGACAGCTTCCACATGAGAACGCGCGTGCTGCCCCTTCTGCGTCAGGTGGAGCGCTGCAGGCCTCCAACGTGGATTCGAGTGTCTCTGTGGAGACAGCGCTGCCATGTTCATCCGAAAGCCCGACCGAGGGCGACAAGGCCCTTAGCGACGATGACGCGAGGGTCGCAGACTACAGGGCGTTCGCGCTGCAAGTGTACACTGCTTTCCACAAGAGCTGTCAGCCGGTGAAGGAGGTGCATCACTACAAGCTCAACGCGCTGGCGCGGGCGAGTTTCATGCTCGGAAAGCTGGACGAGGGGCTGGAGGCGTTCCGGCTCATTCTCAGCCGGCGAATTGTGCCAGACCTGCACGACGTGAACGTGGCGCTGTCTATTCTGGCGGACTACAACCCAACGGCAGCGGCTCGGGTGATCGACCGTATGGTAAAGATTGGGCTGCAGCCGGACGTGGTGACGTTCGGGATCGTGATTCACCGCGCGGTGATACACAACGACGCGACGCTGGTGACGGCGCTGTTGCGGCGGGCGCGGCAGCTGAACTGTCACCGGCTGGACTACCACACGCTGGGTGCGCTGATCCGGGCGACGGTGACGATGGACCGGGACGGACGGGCGAGTGCGAAGGACTACCTAGACAACGCGAAGGACCTAGTGGACTCGCTACTGACGGCGAGGCAGGTGCCGTCGCCGAACATGGGGCGAGACTGTGTGGTGGCTGCGCTGCGGGCGGACGACCCGGAGATGGCGTTTCGGTTCTGGCGGCTGCTGATGAAGGACAAGGTGGAGTGGGCGGATCGGGCTCAGACCAAGACGCGGAAGAGGATCGCGAGCGCGGTGCGGATGCATTGTGAGAAGGGGTGGCTGAACGAGAGCAAGGGGCGGGTTATGCTGGTGGAGTTGTGCGAGCCTGTGCGGCGTCGGAGGGGCCGGGTGCTGGGAGCGGTGGCGGGGGAGGGCGAGGGCGAGGGGGAGGGCAAAGCGGAGGGCTGACGAATGGGAAGACGATCATTGGGAGGCGAGTCGCATGGCACAGGGTCGCACGGGAAGCAGGGGGCAGAGCAGGTGCTTCTCAGGGCTGAATTTGCGATCTGGGAGTTGCGAAGGGGCGCAGAGGGAAAGAAAGTACGGTAGAGCGCGAGCTAATGGGAGCGAGTACATAGAGCGCACTGGGTGTATCGAATGGGCGAATGTTTAAGTCCGGGAGCGGGTCCGCGCTGGGCCCCGTGACGCCGGCGGCGGGGAGCGCGTCGTTGGGGAGGCGCCGGCGAGTGCGCTGCAAACACGCGTCCAAACACTGGCCGCACAAAATCAGGCCGCGGCTCGACGGCCCCCCGCAAGTCCCCCGCGCCGTGTCCCGTCCTCGCCGTCCTCGCCGTCGTGCTCGCTGCCCGCCCCGTCGCCCCGCCATGGCCTCCGTCCGCACAAAGCCCGACGTCGAGTCGTCCTCGCCCCCCGCTGGCGATGCCGCGTCCAAGGACTCGTGCGAAAAGGTCAAGAGAAAGTGAGTGGCCTTTACCCGACATTTCCCCGCTACTTTCAACCTCCTGGAGGCTCGCATCGTCCCCGCATTTCCTCTTCGCCATCCGACTCTACCCCGCATCTGCCTCCGCCCTCCACCGGCCTGGGGCCCCTGCAGCCAGCATCCATGTCCTCGTCCGTCTCCTCTTCTCGTCTCGACCGCGCTGACGCCTCTCCCCTCCCCCACAGGCGACAGTCCCAGAGTGCGTCCGCTCTTTCCCCCACTTCACCTCGTCTGACTCCCCTCCCAGGCTGTGATGCCTGTCGTGCACGCAAGGTAAGGTGTGCCCGCGAAAACCCCGACGACCCCAAGCAATCCTGCAAACACTGCATCGCACTAGGCATCGCGTGCACCTACGACTACCAACCCAAAAAGAGGGGGCCTCCCAACCTGTGAGTTTCCGCGCTCCACTCCCTGTGCTGTCCTCACCTTCCCGTAGCTACCTCAGAAGGCTCCAGGAGGCTGCAGCCGCAGCCGCCGCCCAGCAGGATAGCCAAGGCCCCTCCGAGATGACTTCCCCCGTCTCCGCCTCACACACCGCTGCAAGTCCGACCCAGACCATCTCGCCCTCCACCCAGGGCGGCCTTGCGTCCTTCCTCGAGCCGTCCCTTAGCCCCGTTCCGTCCATGCACACCACCGCCCTCACCCCTTCGCGCTATCCCATCGCCGCAGACGGCTTCCACAATCAGTTTTCCCCCATCCCGCCCCTCGGCACCTCGTACGCCCCCTCCCGTGACGACTCCCAGTCTTTCGCATCTCCTCACGACCAGTTCAGTACTTATCCACTCTACAACTGGTCCTTCCGGCAACACCAGGCCATCCCAATACCACCCCCAACATCGATACCCCCTCTGTCCTATTATTATCGTCCCCACCGTCTCGAGGATGTCGCTCCGCGGGAAACTATCCTTCTCATCCTCGCCTTATTCTTCGATTTCGTTTATCCACTGACCCCGTGCGTTCACAAGCCGTCCTTCATGGCCGACGTCCATTCCCATCGCGAGGAGCGAGATCCGCTCTTCTTTGCTCTCGTAATGTCTACTGTGGCCTCGACGCTCGTCCAAGTGCCCAGATCTTATCTCCCCATGGAGCGTCATGCCGTGCGCAAGCTCGCTCAGACCTGCCACGAAGCCAGTCGACACATTTCCGTCGCATCATATGATCCGCCTTCGGTCATGCACGTTGTCATCCGCTACTTGTAAGTGCCTCATGTCCGTATCGAGGACCCTTGTACTTGACAACTTCTTGGGCAGTGACACCGTATATCATTTCTGCGAAGGCCATGATGCGACGCAGCATGCGGCGTTCGGCGAGGCGGCTCATATCGCAATCACTCTTCGCATGCACGAGGAGTCATCTTATGAAGGACTAGACCTCATCGAATGCGAAGTGCGACGTCGGACGTTTTGGCTCCTCTTCGGAGGTGAGGCGGCGCTGTGGTCAGCGTGTGCGCATTCTAATTGTTTTATTTTGACGTCCAGCCGACAAGTCCATGTCGATCTTGCTGGGGCGTCCGATCTGCCTTCGAGATGAGGACACCACGTGCAATTTTCCGCGCGAGCTGGATGACGAGTAGTGAGTGTCTATTGACTTGTGCATATCCGGAGTCAGCCGATCTTAACGTTTGGCGCGGCCTTTCGCCCCGGCAATCTGGGCAATTCCCAGCATCACGCACAGTGCCTACCTTCCGCAGCCACAGGGCAAGACGGCTATTGTCTCCGGCCTCAACTATATCTCACGAATCTTTGCTCTTCTGGGCGAAATTCTCGTACGAATCCGGGTGGATAAGCGATCTCCCCCTCAAGGCCAGTTCCTCACCGCGCGGCTCGAAGAGGTGGAGGCGCTCCATGCGCGTATCCTCGCTGCGCTCGTACATGCCCCGGAACCGCTTTGTCTCAAGTACGTACACTCACATACCCATGTTCCCCCGGAGTACGGTGGTGCGGGCTTCCGTCAGGCCACCTTTGCGGAGGTCAAAGACTTCTTCGACAACCCGAACGCATCGCGTGCGAACGCGCTCAACCCGTTCCTCGTGATGCAGTCCAATGTGTACGTTACACAGGTACGCGCGTCGCGAGCTCGCTCCCCATGTGATTACGCGTCTGATAAGCCCATGTGTGCAGCAACTGGTCCGGTTTGTGATTGAGCAGTACCGCGACGAGCTGATGACGTCGCTGCAAGGGAGCATCGATGAGCGTCGGGTGGCCGAAGAAAGGGAGTCTGTGGCTAGCGAGCTGCTGAATATCCTGCACAGGTTGGTGAAATGCACGTCCGGACGCTTTGCGCGGTGTCTTACGACACATTTCTCAGCATCCCTATCCAGTCAATTGCTACGAACGGGCCTTCGCTGGTTAGTCAACGCCCCCGGTCTAGGTGCCTTCGACCGCTGACACGCGCTCTGTTAGGTACACAAAGTCCGCTTCGTCGCATCAACGCTGCTTGACGCTGTGCGCAAGGCGGAGACTGCGCCAGCATCGGCTGCGCGTGCCCACGCTTACCTGTGTACGTCTGCCATCATTTCCTTGATCGTCAGTGTTCCCTTACTGGCATACACCGCACACTAGGGGACTTCCTGTCGATTCTGTCAGAAATTGAGCGGAATTACCTGTAAGTCCGGACATCTTTCCGACCGGCGCCGCGCTGATTGCACGGACGCAGGCTCGATGACGATAGAGATGCGGCGTCCAGTGCGGACGGGCTGCCTCTGATGACCACGAACTGAGATTGGATCTGCGTCTGTCCCCTCCTCGTGCGATTTTTGTGATGCTGTAATGGGATCGCCCCGGCCTAGTTCTATAGGTTAACCTGTATTTTCTAATTTTCCCATTGCTATCCGTCGTACCCTATGGTGTATTTTACTGCGCTCGCATTGCTATCAAACGGTTACGCCCTACTAGTTATTGTCACGGCACGGACGGTTGTCGGACATGGATGGTGTACTTGTATATCTTTAGCTGAGATGTATGTAATGCGGCGATGCGCAGAACAACGAACATCGTTTTCTCGTCACGGGAAGGCATCTGAAAGGCGGAAAGCGTTTCTCTGCCAGGATATAAGATAGTCATTTTTCTGTGAGAGAGCTTGCACGCTCTATGTACGACATTAATTGTGCAATTTCGCGCGCCAGAATCTGTTCGCAGTCCCGAAAAGGGAATCCTGCGTTGTTGTCAACTTCGCCACTTGCTGTTCTCCCGCAACTGTTCTTGATACACCGAGGCTCGTCTTCCTGAACAGAACTCTCGCACAATGTCCACGCTCGACCCGTCGTCCAAGGCCGTTCCTGTTCAGATCACAGAGGGTGCGTTCTTGCAGTGCTCCGTGCTCCGCCTCCTTGCCAGTGCTGATTCTTCCCTATCAAAGACGAGGCTGCTGTGTACGATAGGCAAATTCGCCTATGGGGCCTGGAGGCACAGCAAAGGTCAGTCTCTCTCCGGCATCTCCTGGCCCGCCACCCGCTATCACACGAGGTGCTCAACGCGCGCTTTAGGATGCGCAACGCCACCATCCTCGTCGTCCGTCTGCGCGGCGTCGCAACGGAGGCCATCAAGAACATCGTCCTCGCGGGCATCGGAAAGCTCGTCCTCGTCGACGGAGACCTCGTCGCGGAGGAGGACCTCGGCGCAGGCTTCTTCTTCCGCGACGACGATGTGGGTAAAAACGTGAGTGGCCCAGGCGCTGCGTCCATCCCGGGCTCGCCTTTCCGAGGCCCTGCAGCGTCGCCACTGCGCAGCACACGCCGGCGTGCACACGCCGTTTATTAACGTGCGTCCGGAATATGCCCCGTGTCGTGCGCCTTCTCGCCTTCGCGCGTACCTCCCGCGATGGCTGCGGTTCCCCCTCTCAGGCTGGCGCGAGGCTTCCACTGTATCTGATCAGTCAGAGTGCGCACATGATACGAAGCATCCTGGCACATATTACACAGATGGCGATGGCTCGATGCTGGTAGCGTTGGTAGCGGCTACTGACGTTTTTCATAGAAAGCGACCGCGGCAAAGGGTCGAATCGAGAGCCTGAACCCGCTCGTGACTGTTGAGGCCTCAGCGACCGCCGTTCTCGACGAGCCCGCGCTTGCTGTCCTTGTACAGGGCGTCGATATGGTCTGTGTGACCGACATGGATCGTGAGACTTTGGTAGATTAATGGTGCATCGGCGGTCCACCACCATGTTGATCCGCTCCGTCAGATCCTTGTGAATGACGTGTGTCGACGGGCGAACAAGCCTTTCTATGCCGGGGGAACATACGGGCTGCTCGGGTATATCTTCTGCGATCTGCTCGCACATGACTACATCGCACCGTATGTCTCCTGGCTTATCGGGATCGACATGCCGCATTCGCTAATTGGACTCAGGGACCGCGCAGCACCCAAGGACGTCGCAAAAAATATTAAGAACACGACTAGATACTGTCCGTTGAAGACCGCACTGGAGCACCGATGGTCGGCGCTCTCTCGGAGGCAGACGAAAGAGCTCAATCCAGCTGCCATCTTCGCCGTCCTCGGTCAGTATCGCGACGTGCGACACTGCGCTACAGCACGCTCATAGCCTTTGCAGCAATATGGGAGTATCAATCCCAGCACGGCGGGGCACTGCCGGACGACTCGGGTGCAGCTGTGGCGCTCGAGCAGGCCGCAAACACCCTGCTCACGGCCGCATGTGTGAACAGGCAGGCGATTGCGAACGCCCCAAAAGAATTGATTGAGTGCGTCCGAGGTCGTGCGGCCCGCTTCAGCTCTGTTCGCGATGCCCCAGGTCACTGATCAGCTGGCACAGATCGATGGCGGTCACAGCGGCGCATGAGCTCGCGCCAGTGTGCGCGGTGGTAGGCGGGATGCTCGCGCAGGATGTGCTCAAGGCATTGGCCGCGCGCGAGCCGCCCATCGCCAATTTCTTCGTCTTTGACGGAAACACGGGCGGGGGCACGGTGGCGCGGATGAATGTCGCGTAGGTGGTGGCTTCATGTTGACTAGCTGTTTTGTGCTTTGATCTATCCTCTGCTTTCGTGCTGAACCTGCGCTGTGCCCGTCGAGCTGAGTTGTCCTTGCGCTTACCCGTCTGGCTTCCTCTCATGGACCTCTCCGTCGTCTGTTCCATGATCCTTTTGTTTATCTGTTGATCTCTTGTTGCACTTGGACCTCGTGCTTATCGAGGTAAGCTTGCTTCTGGGACTCTAATCCAGATTGTGAAGCAGTATTTACCACATGAGTAGCGTGGCTGCGATATATTTCCTGTGTCAACTCCTGCACAATCACCCCGCTGCTACTCAAAGTTCCTCTTGAACAGCATTCTCTAACTACACGCAGATCTTCGCTCTACATCATGAAAACTCCTGAATAATCGCCCCCATCACCGAGCGTGGACGTCCGGAGGTGTTCAGCAAGCAAGGTTGCCATCTTGGTTGGAGAGGCAGTTGTCTGCAAAGGAGTGTGTTTTGTTTATCAGCATATGTAGGGCTAGCTGCTTACTAAGATTTAACGCGGTAGGGTTCTGGCCGCCGTGGCCGTTTGAGCATAAACACAAGTATGTTACACCGGAAGTAAGTCCACATCCCGTGCACGAGCTGCTGAAGCCACCGCTGGATATTCCCTCATCAGCTCGACCTCGGTCACGCAAGAACAATGTATTCCTTACTTGACAGCACATGCTAGGTTGCCATCGTAGTTGGCAACGCAGTCGTTCAAGTTGATGGAGGTGGAATGCTTCTTGCCCTTTTCGTTAGTGCAAGTCGTGGAGAGGACTGTCCCAACAACGCGGACAGCTGATCCGTCGCAGGTGTAAACGAACCCTTGTGCAAGGGTTACAGGGGCAGCTACGAGGGCAGCAGCAACGTAGAACTTGAGGTGAGTGGACCGCATGGCTAGCTGGTCAAGGGATGGCATTGAATCTTCCGGAGGTTCCCTATCTTTTATAACCTCCTTGCCGCCGAGTATGAAAATGCACGAATGACTAGGTTTCGTTCGTTCGTTACCCATAGAGCTAAAGATTCATCTCACGTGCGGACAGAGATTGCTTGTAAGAGTTGCCAGCATGACTCGTCCACTGACGCAGTTTGGTTAGTAGAAGTCCTAAATCGTTTCTACCGCCGTTCAATATTTGATCTCACCATGCGTCCATCCGCCCTCTAGACTCTCTCGGTTTGATCGCTTATAATCTGGACGTCAATACATGACAGATTCACCTACCAGCCGTCGCACCACATAGGAAAATCAGACTCACTCCTGCGCCTTATTTTCACGATCAAACTCGAGACGGTAATCCACATCCTACTCAAACGCCTCGCGCGACACCGCAAACGCGCTCCCCCGCTCCGGAAACTGGACCGCTGACTCCTTATAGTTCCAGAGCTCCTAAACAATCCCACCACATTCACACCGTTGTTCGAATATATCCATCGCACAGAACGATTTGGGAGACTCGGATCCAAACCCGCATGCCAAACCCCGATCCGCGCCTGATCTCGTTCCATTTTCCTCTTCCTCCTTACTTGCATGCACCTCCTGATTCCCTACTTACACAATCCCTAGTTGAACACACCCTGCGCCTATGCCCTTACTATATATGCCCTCACTCGGCCATCTCGATTCTACGTGATGACCTTTTACTTGCACCCTCGGCCAAGCCCCCGACTTGCTCGCGCACCTTCCTACCTGCACAGGCGGCTTTCGACAGCTTGCGCACAGCCCTGGTCCACTGTAGGTGCTATCTATCATTAGGCGTAACCCTACATCGGATACAAAACCAGGGGAAAAGAGCTAGCAACTTATGTACTTCTTTTTCAGCCATTTGTGACGACGAGACGCCCATCCGTAAGTACAACGTGCTCTTCCTCAGTGACAGACAACCACATACCTTCCTATGCTGTATGCAGCTACGTGACTTACCTCTTGTAGGTACCTCTCATCTCTTGCTCGCGGCATCCTATTCAGGATATTCGCAATTGCCTGGGACTTGCATATGCTCTTATCGAGCATCTACTCTCCGGGTTGAGCGTCATGTGGCCTTGTTTGCACCGCTTTTGCTAATATAT
>NW_012133378.1:0-38434 GCF_000313525.1 Fibroporia radiculosa | reverse complement strand
ATATATCATCACCCTCCTCCTCCTCCTCCTCCTCCTCCTCCTCCTCCTCATGATGCCCCTACATCACATGCGTGTTTGGCGCTCATCTTCATTCTCGGCCGATTTAGATATCTTTCTACCCCATTATCTGTCTATATGTGTTCTCACAACTTTCTTACTGTGAACCAGCGCTGCATGGCCTCTCTGGCAGCTTTGTATTCGCGATGAAACGACAATGTGAAGCGTAGGATCAAAACATGCAGTCAGATATTCGTTAGATTGTCTCGAGGTAGAGCAACTGTAGACCGTCTAGTTCTGATGAAACTAATCCCAGACCCTGAAATGTTGTTCACCTCTTCTCTGCGTTGGATTGAAGGTGCGCTATACCATCCATCCTCTCGGTATCGATCCCTGCGCTGATATGTCGCTGACCCGAAGACCTGCTTTTCCGCAATCATAAAATAGATGGCTGGGGAAACCAATTGCATTCGCTCAATTTCTGTCACAATTCGCGCGCTGAAAATTTGGTATGGAGCGTTTCTGGCAATTCGAATGTTCATATGTTGACTAGATTTTGCTTTCACAACTGTCTCCTCGAGTGCAGGTCATTGAAAGCCCGACATGGCCTCCCTTTCTGAGTCCTCATGACAATGTCTGCGATATTACTTGAGCAGCTTTAAGGCAGGATTCGCCTGCTACCAGCTTACAATCATCCCCACTACTGTCCTCTCGGCTGGCCTCTTTAGGTATGCGGTATACACCTGATGTCTCATATTTATTTGTACACATGGAATTCTCCTTCCTTTCCGCTACAGAAGCACCTTAACACGCGAGGATGCTATTCTCGTTTGTGAGGCGATTATCTACATTGTACATTGGAGGTGAGTAGGCCATGCGGGGACATGAAGACGAAGTTCATACTAGGCCTATAGATTGTAGCTTTCTACTACTTTGCGTTATCATAGCAATAGTACGCCAGTCGCAATCTTGCATTCCGCATATGTCGCGCTGCATTCACCACCGTGCGTCGTCTAATAAGCTCCATATTGCAATGGCGACCCCATGAATCCTCACGTTGAACAATGTATGTAGTTTTTCCATTGTGGTTTGCAACACAGGCATCGAGGGTTATGGAAGTGAACGATTCTGCCCCTGATCCGCCCTGCAAAGAATATAGAAAGGAGCAATAGTACCGCAACCGCTGTTGGCAAACCTCTACGCGAGCGCTGCCGCCACAGTGAAGAAGATGGAAACAATGAAAAGCTTGAACTGAGTGATTCTTCTCGCTAGTAAGCAAGGAGATGCCGTCGACTCTCGTGGACAACTCAGCTTCTATGAAGACTCCGAAGTTCTGACAGATTGACGACTTGGACTGGACTGAATGCATAGATGTCTTTTCCTGACTCACAAAGATAATCTGCCGTCCAATCTCAGTTTTGTAAGATCTCGTGGATCTAGTAGAACGTCTATGTACGAATTACACAATTTCGCCCAGAATTTACATAGGTAACCTTTCGGGGTCGTCAGAAAGTTTCCTCGTATAGATCGAATATCTCGTTTATAGAATGATTCATCTGGATGCGGTTTCCTATGTTGAACCCGAGATGGGCTTACTGAGATGAGCTTACTTCCTTTGCATACCGGCTTCATAAATTATGCTCATTTTTGGCGCTCTTTTCCATGAGTTTCTAGTGTCCGGTACATTTGAATTGAGGTGTGATGTGGCCATAAGAAGAGAATCTTGCTCTGAATTGACATAATCATCAATTGTGATCACGTCCTTACAGTCGAGAGTCACATCACCCCCTACCATCACACGAGCTCTTGACAACACATAACATTCGCAAACAGATAAAGCAGTTATACACGTCGACGCTAAATCTCGGTCAAACGACTACATGTACATATAAACAACATATTGAAGAATTGAAGGTATATGAATATCACTTGTATTTGCTAGCCCGCCGACGTGATCTCAGCCACCAAAGGTGAGATCAAGGGGGACGCTGTAGGTGGGCCTGCTCGAGGTCAAAGCCTGAGTGAAATGGCCCTATGGATACGATAAGTGGTATATGGGATGGTGCTGGCCAACTGACTCACCCATCCCCACGCAGTATTGGATTTGAACCCAACCGCCTCAAAGTAGCTGTAGAACTCTGCAAAACAATGAGTTCGCATATATTCGTTATACATACTAGTTATGCATTGTGTCAACGTACTCAGATTGGCTTTTCCTACGGTCGAGCTCCACATGTCCAACCCATGGATGGGGATGTTGTCGCGCGGCAACACCTGCATGTCTGTCAAGGGAAGTTTGCGTAAGAGATATCATTGATAGGCGTACCTTCACAACCTTGTAGTCCCCATTCGACCAGTCGAAGACCCCATGGTTCCACCAGCTTTCGTTGCTCAGGCCGCCATTGTAACGATCCTGGGAGGCCACGGAATAAGCACCTCATTTAGGGATGGCAGGTTGGAACACTCGCGTAATAGTCCTTATAAGAGATGGCTACATCGAACGTGTGCAAATTCTGCTGGACGGGAGACTCCATGAACTTTTCGCGAACGTAGCTGTCCGAGTACGAGGCCGTCCACTGGAAGGGAGTCTTGCCGCTATTCTTGAAAAGGTTAAACGTCTGGCTGAAATCAAACGTATCTATATTCCAATGCATCAGCTCGGTCACCCATGAGTTAAAAATGGAAGCCACGAACAGGTGTAATTGGTCCCAGACTGACTCCCCCCAGACGGAAGCTGCCTGTAGCACGTCAAAAGACCGCTCGTGTCCTCTACTGTGAGACCGAGTTGATCTATGAAGTAGTATTCAACCTCCGATGTGCCCTCGTTTCCCCAAGGACCAAACCATCTTGGAGAGCTACTCGTGCTACGGACGAACGATCCGCTGTACGTAGCGATCGTGTAGACCACCCCGCCACTAGAGCTGAAGCCGCTATTCGGGACGGGAGTGGCATTTGTAGCATAGGAGCTGAGATACACCGTCCAGTTCAAGTCGAATAGTTGCCACCTGGATTGCGGCAAATCCTGCCAATAATTCCCTTCGTCGGACCAAGGTGTACGGGCGCAGCGAAATGTCGCACGATTACTAAAAGAGGAGCTATCGACAATGTAAGGGGCGGACCAAATGAAAGTCAAGAAATCAATTCACGAGCTCACGAACGACGTGTCTGACGGAGGAGTTAAATTGGACGCTGATGCACGAACGGATGCGTTCGCAGATTCATCAGAGGCCTCTTGCACAGAGCTAGAGATGAGGCGGATGGCATATTCGAGCTTGTCCTTCAGGGTGACAGTGCTATCCTTGCTGTCGTCACGGGTGACACTATCAGAGTTATTGGTGTCAGTCGCTTCAGTCGTAGCTGTGGTGTCTGCATCCCGTGTGTAACTCGGATCACCATTGACGATGGAGAAACCGAGTATGAGGTGAACAAGATCAAGCTCCGCCATCCTGTCAGATTGCAAAATCACGACGTGATTTAACGAAGAACCCGGTGAATACCTACTTGTAGGCAATGATAGGTACACCCTCGTCAAGCTCGATCAAGGGAAGGTCGATGACCGTCTTTGCGGCATCCTTGAGCGCCTGCGAGATCTCCGCACTGGGAGCGAAAAGAAGGAGCACCACCCTGTCCTTGAGAAGTTTAGTGATAGCGTCTGCATTCGCTAGATCTTCATCATGCCCAAAAAGAGCAAGCGCAGTAGGACTGGGGATGTTCGGTAACGACCTGTACTGGAGAGCAGACAATGATGAGATAAGGTCTACGAATGCTCAAGCAAGCTCCTGACCTTCGAATATCTCTCAAAACCAGCATACGAATAGCCGGCGTCCCGAGCAAGTGTACCAAATAAAGCCGGGGTAGACCCGACGGAGACGACAGTGCCTGAAGACATGGTAGTATGTAGAAGAGATTCTCTTGGTTTGAAAACTGTTGGGAGGAGAGTGCGTCTCCAGCTGGAACGGGAGCTAGCTCTTATACGTGTTTGGACCTCTGGGAATATATCTCATGGAAAACCGTCCGAAGTGATATCGTTTCTGCAGGAGCAAGAATGTCAGATAGATCCCGTACCAGCACAGCGAAGCGAGTGCTTACTGCCATTTCTTGACACTGTCATTGACAAAGAGGTGGGATCTCAACCGACTTCGTGTGACAGCGACAAGGTCTCCTGATTGTGCATTTGCAAGCAGCAGTTTGTGCTCTCTTCCTCCATAGCTTCCTTGTGTCCAAGAAGGCGATAGCTTCCTGAACACCACCTGCGTTCGAGATTCAGTGTTTTGCCGTAGTCAGTGCCCAGGAAGTTATACCTTTAATGGTAGTCTTGCTGGACACCCAATACCCGCAATACTGGCCCATTTCGCCAAGTGTCTCTGAAGATGTACAACTTAGGTTAGTCGCCGTCAACAATGAGCCGGCCCACTGGACCTCTGCGAATTCGTCGCACCCATGGCTAAGTGTCCAGAGAGATAGTGTCTTCTTGGAACGAGTTCGGCCCAGTCTGTTGGCGTCCAAGAAGACAATTCAGATAAGCGGAAGAGTCAACACTCGCTGGACACAATATCGTCCGAAGCGGGGATAGCCCGATCGATACTTATTGGTGATGGTCCTGATGGAGGCCGACGATCCGCCCCGATTGGTTGAGAGACGTTCCGGCGCTTTCAGCTGATGCTTTCGTCCAAGATCTGCCTGAACTTCAAGTGTTACTCCCCGCAGTGTCTGCAGGATGTAATTCCATGATACCATGAACGGTCACGTTCTGGGTCAAAAACTCGGCGTCTTCTGACTATGCTTTGAGCATGCCGTCCGCTGCAGACACATTGTTGCGCTTTGAAAAATATCGAAGTCAAGACTCATAATTATTGTGTCACATGTACTACCTCGAGCTCCGCCGCATCGATAGCATCTCTGAACTTAATTGACCCGCTCCGCCCACTTAGCCGCAAGCTTAGAAGTCAAAAATTCACTAATTCGAGACGCAATTGAGCAACCTTGCCTGACGGTTGAAGCGAAGAAGTGTCCCATGGACGAACACGCTGGATTCAATGCTTCAGGTCCACACACGTAGCACGCAGCTCCGAGATCAGAGCTCGTGTGCTTTCATGCGAAATGGTCCCTGACAGCCAAAAGAAGCAAGTTCAGTATGCGCCTCACAGGCACAAGATAAGACAATGTATAGCAAGCAAGCCAATTAAGAGGGCCGAATGAATTTGTGTACTGTGCTTCCGGCCTGCGGCGTCGACATCATGTCAAGTTCTGGTGAATCTGTGGATTCAGCTGATTCTTATTAATCAGATATAGACCTGTGCCACTGCAATGGAAGAACGGAGTGCTTGCCGCCCGTGTCTACGCTGCGCATTGCGAGTCGAAACGAAAGAGACCTCATGCAATCGCGGCAGTCTTCTTCTGAACTTATATTTCAACGGCGATCTGAATTGTCTTTCTCCAGTCCCACACGATGTCCAGAAAGACACTGATTCCTGGATTGTGACGCTCATTGAAGGTATAGCATGAATTCGAGGGTCGGTCGCAAGCGCGCGACCTCTCAGTGTTCAATAAGAAATACTTTTGAAATTAGAATTAGTCGTCTGGACACGTATTCCAGGTGGACACATACAACGAGTTCGAAACCCGATATTACTGAGGTAGTCATTCACGCTGTTAAGCATCCAAGAGCCTGTTTCACGGCTAATCTTCTAGTTCAAGAAATCTTGGAGGAGCAGGGTTTTTGACATTTGGACATTTTGCAAGACTTGAACGTCAAATGTTATCTGAGTATCGCCCTGTCGAAGTCTTCTGGATAACAAGTCCCCAGGTTCGAGTTTGAAAGTGCTGGGGTCTTTGACGAAGACATGGCTCCATTCCGTCTTTCCCCCGCGACCAACTTGTTGAATTTGAAGGCGGCCAATTGATTTCTAGCGCCCGACCTACATTTACCCGAGGAGTGCCCGGTTCCCAAGTGACGCTAAACCTGAGCTAAACGGTGATCAGGCAGTCTGATGACCGTACTCCTCAATTCTGCATTTTACGACTCTGGGTTCGGGACAAGTCCTTTCTTCCTCTCCTGGCACGGAAGGCGCGGAGAATCTAAAGGAGGGCTGGCGGCATGACCATCCGAGCGAGAATGGTGTCTCGCTTAAGGCCCCCCTGCTCCAGCCTAACTCTGATCAATCTCGCTGTTGGACACTTCTCCTCGCAGCGGAACTTTTTTGATAGTCTTCCGGAAGAAATATTCAGCTTGTGGACGACATTTTTGATCGGAGCTTCTAAGACTCTCGCGCAATGCTCGGGATCATATGAGTCAGTTAGTCTTCTCCAGCTTCGTTCTCGCTGACGCCATCCTGCATCACAGTCTCCCAGCTATCACTTGCAGCCTGTGGTGATAGAGTTCAGCCAAGTGGCTATGTATAACATGACTCCGTGGGTGCTGTGAAGGGAAAAGTATGCATGCATGCCCCAATTGTGCAGTTCCATCCAGGAGCTGTCCGAAATGACACCTCCATCGGTGTCAACTCTGGCCCTGCGGTCTCCAGGAATCTAGCTGTTCGGACGGGGAACGACCGTACTGCTTAGCGCGGCATGTGATCAGGGTCATGGTGTCCTACGAAATTACATGATGTTCACTCAGTGGCAAGAGATGCTTTACTGGTGTGTCGAGGATGTCTTGATTTATATAACACGCTGAAAGCGTCCCTCCAGTCTCTTCAGCAACTTCTATCCCCCGCCCTTGTCGTACATACCGTTCAATAAATCTAGCTGCTATGTCTAACAACACTGTCGGCACTCTGTCGATCGACCAGTGCGTCGATCCCAACGGCTCTCTTGTCTTGAACGTACCTATTCGTGTCCCGCCTGCTAAACTCGCCCCCACTGTGACTATCTCATATCATTCTGCCGTCCATGATCAAAGCGTCATGGGCCACGGCTGGTCCCTGGATGCATTTGGCCTGGTCCAGCGTACTGCGGCGACGGTGGCTCAGGATGGATTTGCTGGTAAATAACCTCTCACTGAGAATACGTGGTCATTAACACGAATGGTTTATCAGGATCCGTCAACTACGATGCAAATGATCGTTTCACGCTCAATGGGCAGCGATTGATGAAGATATCGGACACAGAGTATCGTTACGAAGTCGATCAGTGGGCCAAGGTTGTCGCTGTCGGTTCCAACGCAGCGGATCCTGATAGCTGGATCGAATATCTTCCTAACGGAACTGTTCGTGTCTACGGGACCACCAATGTAAGTGCTTGGATATGCGCTGCACTAGCGAAGACTGATTATACGGCCCATCCAGGACTCCAATATCAAAGCCCAAGGCCAGAGCGTAACTCGAGTCTGGGCGGTCTCGGAAACCTATGATTCCTTCTCCAACTATTCTTCTTTCGCATATGTCAATGATACATCCAATGGTTCTTTCTATGTCTCCAGTATCAACTTTGGCGGAAACAAAGATTTGAAAATGTCGCACCAACGCGTACTCAGCTTTGCTTACGAGAACCGTCCCGATATCGAGACCGAATACACAGGAGGGTACCCTGTGACGCTGACGCAGCGTCTCTCATCCATCTCTGCTACCGTCAAAGGCTCTCTTGTATATAAGCATTCTTTCGTTTACGACACGGCTCCGGTAACAGGATGGAGTCGACTGCAGAGCGTCGCGCTATCCGACGCTTCAGGCACGTCTGTCACCCCTCTTGGATTTGATTGGTGCAACTCTGCGGAAACTGTGTTCGACAATCTGACGGCGCTCACCCCACTCAAGCCCGACGTCTCGACTGCACAAGTATTCCCTGTGGACGTTGCCGGTCGCGGTATGACCGATCTCATTCTGGCCTCAAGCCAATACGACTCTGGTTCTAACATGCTGTATCTCGATGTTCACCTCGCGGACGGATCAGGAGGCTTCAATCGTACGGCCGAGAAAGGGTCTGGTTCGACTAAGCTCTTGTATCCCACACATCTTCTGGCTGTCGATGCAAATGGCGACGGGAAGACTGATTTGGTGTGTACTAAATTTTTTTCCTGTATACAATGTACTCATTTGTATTGTGCATGAGGTGTAGCTTCATATCATGGGCGATTATTCATCTGGTGATACCGAACACATCCTCACTGTGCTTCTTTCGACGGAGAATGGATATGTAGCGCAACGAGAGACCACCTTCACTCCCGATGTTCCAGACGGACAATACTTCTCTGGAGATTTCGAGGTAAGGCAATATAACTCATCAAGTTTACTTAACCTAAGCTCCTGCGATTTGCTAGGGAAATGGCAACGTCGGTTTGATCTATCTATACAATGAGTACGCAGGTGGATCGCAGGCTTTCTCCATTGTACAGTTCACTTGCGATGGCACTTCCTTCCACGACCAGCCACCTGTAATGGGGCCGAAGGACATTACCGTCGAAGGAGTCCAGGTGGTTGTCGCCGACTTCAATGGTGATGGGTAAGCCCTCCAAACGTATCATATAATCGGTGCTCGCCTCATCAGATGTGATCATAGTTCGGATGATGTATTCCTCGTCTCGTCGCTCTACAGCGGAGGAAACATTGTCTGTGAGATATCGTTCTTCCAGTCCCAGAGTGGCAGGCTCAAGTATCGCGATGACAATCCGTTTGCGAAGATTGGCGAGAGCATTTCATGGACTGACACGACGTCATTCCTGGCTCTCCCGGAGCAAGATGGCAAGACGGGGCTGCTCGTGCTGTCTCAGAGCGGCACCGGCTACCTCCAGTACCAGACCCTTCGCAGCACTGGGAAGACGCTTGCTGTCTCGGCTCAAGTTACTACGAGCGTGCTGTACGATGGGAACATCACGCTGGGTCAGAGTGCGTCCACAAACTCACTCGACATCGTCAACATATTCGAGGCCGTTGATGGGACTGAAGTCTCGGTTCTCCATTTCTACAACGGCTCATTCGTCAGCATACGCGGGGTGAAGCAGCCGCCTGGCACCGTTCTCCAAGGTTACAACGTCAACTTTGCGGACATTCGGGGAATAGGCAGGGCGGATTGCTTGTTTACGCTTTATGACGACTCGAAGGATGAGCTCTCGTTGTATACTCTTCCCTGCGCCGGGACTGTGTCCACGCCCGCTGACTTCATTACGGGATACACGGGCGGCCTCGGTGCGCAGTTCTCGGTCGCATACGCCCCGTTGACGGACAAGTCCGTCTACGATGCACCTCCCACAACCAAGGGATCTGCCGCTCCGTACGTCAACGCTCTGGCTCGCATATGGACAATGAGCGCTCTCGTGACACCATCGAGTGCATCCACGCTGCCCATCATGGGCAAGGGCCGTTCGCGGCTGGTCCACTTCCCGAAATATGTCGTCAAGCAGATGTCGAATTCGGCGGTTCCTTCTACTCAGCCTGATGGATTATCTCAGTCAACGTTCTTCTATACGAACGGGAGGATGTCGTTCGACGGGAGGGGCTGGCTGGGTTTCGAGACGATTCAACAGACGGTGCAGCCTCTTGGAGCAGTAACCACGAACACGTATCTGCAGGAGTTCCCATTCATTGGGCAGATGTCTCGGACGTTGATAACCGACGCTGCAAATTCCAGCAATCGGTTGAAAGAGTTGACGTATACATTGAATTCCTTCTCTGCGAATGGCGGCGCCAACTGCTACACCACGATGCCAGCTGCTCATCAAACGTTCTACGAGAATGGCTCACAGACGTTTACGGTCGATGCTAACCACACCTACGATTCCTATGCTAACATCACCAAGACTGTGATCTCGGTAACGGGTAAGCCGGATCTGACGTTGGACCAAACCTATTCCAACGATACGTCAAAGTGGCTCATTGGGAGTAAGCTTTCGGAATCAGTCACCTCTGGCAGTAACACCTTGAAGCAGTCCAAGTTCGCCTATCTCTCGGGCACGCAAACCATCAATCATATCGACGAATGGGTAGCGGGAACGCAGTGGTCATCTCAAGATCTCTCTTTGGATGCCACCGGAAATGTGACGACGATGAAGGGTCCCGGGCCGGCATACAAGACTCTCGCCTACGATGACACGTATTCCTTCCCTACTACGGTCACAACAGCAGTCGACAGCCAGAACTCTCTTACTACGAAAGCGACCTACGATCTTAGTATTGGTCAGGTTGCGTCTGTCACAGATAGCAGCGGATTCATCAAGGCCCAGAAGTATGACGTTCTTGGCCGGCCTCTCGAGTTCTCTGAAGGAAACACATCATCGAGCTTGACTGTGATAGAGAAGCGACAGTACACTACGCTTGATAGTCAGCCTGTTTGTATTCGGCAGACGCTCTGCGACTTCTCTTCCAACTCTTGGTCCAAGGAGACAGCGTACCTGGACGGACTCCAGCGACAGTGGAAGACCGCCGTGCTGAGTCCATCCGATCCGTCGATTACGGTTTACAACGAGATTCGCTACGATGGCGCTGGCCGAAAAACGAGGCAGTACCGAAGTTACAAGAGCGGCGACACGAATCCTGAGTATATCGAGTATACTTTTGACAGCATGTCTCGAAAGATCAAAGTTGTCTCTCCTGCAGCTATTGAGGGCGCTAGCGCGGTAACGGCCACATACCAGTACAGCTACGTCAACGGCCAGACACTCAGCACGGAGACGAAATCTGGAGGAGGTGAAGACAGCACGACTGTAGTAAGTGCTGTTGAGTATTTCCCTAATCCTGACTCTTCCGCGAAGGACTTCGTCAAACCGCTGATCGTGAGCTCCGTCGATGAACTCAGTCGGCAGATCCAAACGACATACGACCCAATGCACCGCATCATAGCTGTGATAGACCCCAGCGGCGTTCAAATAAATCAGCAGTGGGATGGTCTCTCGCGACAGCTAGGCCGGCAGATATCGAATCCAAAAGGAACATCTCCCGACGTGATCAGTAACTTCTCGGTGCAGTACGATGACGCTACCAATACTACCACTGTCCGGAACGAGCTCCTGAATACATCAGTTGTCGTGGAGAAGGACTACATGAACCGACCGACGAAGAAGACCGCTCCCGACGAGGCCCTCACGTTTGTTTACGACACCGCGTCGGCCAACGCACTCGGCCGTCTTGCCTCGGTGATGTCTTCGAAGGGCGCGGAGGAGTACTATGCTTACGATTCCAGAGGCTGCCTGGCCACTTCCACTCTGAATATCGACGGCCAATCCTTCGCGACATCGTACGAATATACTCCTACACGGCAGCTCAGTCGAACGATTAACCCTGACGGATCTGAAGTTTCCAAGACGCTGTTCGCCAACAGCGAGACGGTGAACAAAGTTACGCTCAAGGACGGTGCCTCTAGCAAGACCGCGTCCGTAGTTTTCAGCAATTTCGAGGATCCATTCCTCTCTCCTCTCGTCTGTGATATGGGCAACAGTTTGAAGTCCAAGGTGACACTCGCCGAAAACGGTGCTCCTCTCAATGCAAGTCTCTTTAAAGGCAGTTCGACCACCCCTTTATACCAACAGTCTTGGAAGTTGAACGGTCGTGGCCGAATTCAGCAATACGACGACGATTTTGCCGGAGGTGATGTTCGGGCATATAGCTACGATCTAGCTGGTAAGTCGCATCCACCCCTCATGCGTTCGACATGTTCCTCAAGTCTTGTTCTTAGGTCAACTTGTTCAATCTCAAGCGAGTGGAGGCGCTCAGCCCGCGATCTTCTCATATGACAAGAGCGGGAACATTGCCGCCAAAGATGGCAGACAGTTCGTCAACACCGGCTGGCAACTCGATACCGTCCGCGATCCGGCGACAAATAACGTCTATCGTACCTACGGGTATTCCGCCGACGGCAACCTGACCTCCGAGAAAGACGCAGATGGAAAGACTGTTCGCTCCATGGCCTACGACACGGAGGGGAAGATGCTGGACTTAAACGGGACAAAGTTCGTCTACAACTTCAGTGGCCGCATGCTGAAGGCAACGCGCGCCGATGGGTCCATAACATACTATCCGTCAGAAAGCTACGAAGTCACTATCAAAGATCAGGTAACCACGCAGACATCATATCTCCTCTTCCAGCATCGCCGTGCAAGCATCAGTACGATTGTTCAAGACGGAAAGCCGACAGGCACTCCTACCGTGAACTATTACCACGGCGATCATCTGGGGAACATCATTGCCGTGTCAGACGACGACGGAGATGTCGTCACGACGTACAAATACGATGCATTCGGGCAGGTTACTGTCAACGGACCAGACCTCTCTCGATACAAATATAGTGGCAAGGAGATGTTTGATGGGTTGTATTACTTTGGTGCTCGATTCTACGATCCTGTGGTACGGCTTTTGTCCGTAAACCTGCCTCCAACGGCGCTGACCTTGCATGTTCTCAGACTGGCCGTTTCGTAACTTTGGACAACATCACAATCTCTTTGGCAGGAATCACTGCATCAAAGTTCAACCAGTATACGTTCTCGCAGAATGACCCCGTCAACTTCATTGACATCAACGGTAACGAGTCCTTCTGGTGGCATTTGGCCTGGCACCTGTACGGTTCTCCCTTTCCACTAGCCTATACTTGATCTAACTCGATTTGGACTCCACCCAGAATCGTCGATATCGCGCTAGTAGCCGCGGGAGTATTAGCAACCGTCTTCTTGCCTGAAGTCCCGATTCTTGCCGAGATGGCATTTGGTGCCGCGCTCAACGGATTCATGTACGATGGTGAAGCCCTATGGAATGCGACAGTCAATGGAACGTATGAGATCAACGACGCCGCGTGGGGTATTGGGCTTGGTGTCGGTGCGCTGTCAGGTGCGGTGGGGTTCCTAGGCGGCGCAGCAGCAAGCAAGGCGGGCTTCGCGGCGATCGAGGCCGCAGACATACTTGGTGCGCGTGTGGGCGGCAAGTTTGTTGGCCATGAAGTCCTGCAGCTTGCGCAGCGCGGTGCTGTGCAGGTGGCTCTGTCGGGAATCAACGGCGCCGTGTCAGGTGCAGCGCAGACAGTCCTCACTAATTTGGCGAATGGCCAGAAGGACATCTGGGATGGCGTGGGTACGTCCGCGGCCATTGGAGCTAGCACCGGCATTATCACTGGGGGTACGCATTACGCTTTTCAGATTTGCGGACACGAGTCACTCATATTTATTTTGTGCAGCGTTCAAGGACTTTGCGAAGTCGAGTGCCAAGGCCCTGAGGAATCGGACTGAGAGCGAGTTCTTCTACAGCTTGTTGGACGCCAAGTCGACAGTGCCGACCAACGTGTCTACGGAAGTCCGGGGCATACAGATACTTTCCTCGCGCATACTGGACGCTGTAGACGTGCTACCATTGCAAAATTTCTCGCGTTCCAGTGGCGGACAACCCATTCCTCAGCCGAACCTCGCTCCGACCAACGTCCTTCTCGCGGCACCGCAATCCAATTTCTTCTAATTCGGGGCTCGATACCATGACGCGATGAGAGGGAAGTATGTACCGATAATGACGTCTATGTCTGTATGTTCGTTTGAATTAGCCACATATCTATATGCAGGGAAACATTTGAACTGCATCTGGCTGTCATTTTGTGGTTTTCGAACGACGGGCTGTGGAAGGATCTCAGTAGGAGAAAACCAGTCTCACAACGATATAATTAATCGAGTGGCGGCTGCACGACTTGGATATAATCGCAAACCCCTTGAACATGACAACTGTATCAAACCTCGGTGATACTGTAAAAATATTCGACGCATTACTTGCATATTCAGCATTCGGGGGTTAGATGATCTCTGTAATCCGCTGATCCGAGTAATGTCAGGGTAGACGTCATGCGAATCAGCACATTTGAGCGAGCGATAGATATTTATACATAAGTTATCCTCTAGAGCGGATTTTCCTCCAACAGCCTGTAGAAATCTGCCACTAGATATAAACTGCCGGCCACCACAATCAACTCGTCTCCCTCCACGGCCCACTTTAAGGCGGAGCGCAGCTGCTCGATCGGCTCTTCAGCCGAGCTCTCCCAAATTTCTGCATCTGGTGCCAGCTGAGAGACGACAGCCCTCAAGTTAGGAAGGGATTCCGGCTGCACCCATGGCATGCCGGCGGGAGGAGAGAACTGTAAAAGCCCAACTCGATAACTAGTTGGCAGTGATAATAGTGGAGCCAGTGTCTCTAAAGGAGACTTGGGTGGCGAATGCGACAATGCGACAAGGAATGTAATAGGGCGCGGAAGTAGAGTCTTCAGATACGCTGCTAAGGTAAAGGCTGACGCGGGATTGTGCGCGCCATCAGCAAGAACCACGGACGAGGGGGTGAGCTGGTGGAATGAGAGTCGCCCTGGCCACTTCGTATTCTGTATTCCGCGCGAGATTGAATCTGGAGTGAGGTGCGCCAACCAGGGAAGCCGGTCCACCGGACAGTGAGTAAAGAGCGCGGAGACGACGCCCAAAGCTGTACCAAGGTTCGCGAGCTGGTGCTCACCGTGCAGAGGAAGCAGAGCGCGAATTGATTCGGGGAAGCACGGGAGCTGGGCTTGCACGGATTGTGGGAGAGGTGGCAACATCGCCGGAGAGTTGTTCCCATGTAGGACGACTGAAGGAGCGAGAACTATTTCTGCTCCGACTTGAGCCGCTGCTCTGCGCACGACGGGCTCTACTTCTGCGTGAACTTGCTTCCCCAGTACAAACGGCCGCCCGGGGCGCGCGATACCTGCCTTTTCGAGTGCGATCGCAGAGACAGAACTTCCGAGAAATGCCTGATGATCCAAATCAACGGCAGTGAGGGCCGACGCAAGCACAGTTGAGTCCGGAATGATATTTGTCGCGTCGAGGCGTCCGCCCATCCCCACCTCGAGGACAACGGCGTCTGCTTGCGCGCGCTCGAAAATGTGCAGCGCAGTACAAGTCAGCAACTCGAAACTGCTGGCGCCGATGGCGTGTGCCGCGTCCGTCTGCTCAACATGCGACCGTGCTGCCTCGTAGACATCCGCGGATACAGGCTCATTGTTGATGGTAATGCTGTCGCGGATTGAGACTAAATGTGGGCTGTTAAAGCGGCCAACAGTGCGAGCAGATGAGGCTTGGAAGATGGACGAAAGCAGTGCAGCTACACTGCCCTTGCCATTTGTGCCGGTGATATGACACGTTGGGCGGGTGTAAGGGACGAGTTTAGCTTGCAGCCTGCGAATCCGGTCGAGCGAGAGGTCAATGGACATGCTGCGGGATCGTTGCCGAAGGTGGTGGGAGCGAGCAGAGATTAGAAACGGGGTTCTAGCGCGATGCGTCGGTGCAGATAACGACCATGCCCACATGCCCGACGACGGTTAATGCAGACTCTCGTCCCCAACACGCATGACCATGCACGCAGCAGAAAGCTGACGAGCGGCGCCGCCACCGTCGAGCAACGATAGATTTTAGAGGCGACTGGTGGCACAGTGGCGCGCGGAGCTAAATTTATGTTTTTCCGACATACTCCGCTGTTCTCCGGTGGCTGACACATCGGAAAAACCCTAAGTCCTTCCAATTACGGCCAACGGAGCTTCAATATCGAGTGGGAACGCGTTCTCGGAGCTCGAACCTGTGTTCGCCTGGAGGGTGCTTTCGTTCTCGCGGTCCACCCAGTCTCCACCATCACAATGGCTGCTCCTCCGCGTAGGGTCCAGCCGCCAACCCAGCAATACTACGCTGTTCCTCAGAGTCCTCAGGCGACAAGTCGTTTTCAATCGCAATCGCAACCTCAAACAATGCCCGTCCCACAAGCATCTGGTAGCCAAGCTGGAAGGAACGATACTGCCTATGGAGTCGCGACAGGCGCTATCGGCAGTGGTTACGGGCCATATTCTGTTCGTGCTCATTCTATACCGTTTTGTACTCGATGTTGAGCTCAGTACAGTATAATCCGACGCTCAGCAACGGACGCTATGCCTCGTCACGATTTAGCGCTGCGATTTCGGAGACCTCAGTCGGCACTGCGGGCGAAAACACTGTCAACACCACTACTCAGATGATCGGTACAGCATCTGTGCAGCCTTACCCGTACATGTGGGATACGAGAGACCCTGACCTCGACGATGCTCTGCACAACCCCGACCCGATCCGAGATGCAGCGATGGAACGCAGTTGCACGCCCTTCTCGGCGCGTGGATGGATGAACGCTTCAGCGCTTTTCCTTCTCGTCGGCGCCCTGCTTACATTGTTTGCGGGATATCCTATCATCAACTACTATGCCAATCCGACGCCACAGACAGACGGATACAACCTAGGCTTCATCAATGGGTCGGGACAGATACCTGATATGCCAAATATGGCTGCGCTGATAGACAAAGACACTCCGAGTTCTGCCAAGTCCTACACATCGCCTGACGGTGTCACGTATGACCTTATATTCAGCGACGAATTTGACACGCCGGGGAGGACGTTCTGGCCTGGAGACGATCCGTTTTGGGAGGCAGTCAATTTAAACTATTGGCCGACTGGTGATATCGAGTGGTATGCCCCTGAGGTGATATCTTTTCCTTGCAATTAATCTCACGACACTAATGGGATTGACTGAAGCAAATAACTACGGAGGATGGGAAATTGGTCATTACCATGGAGGAAGTTGAGAATCATAATCTCAACTTCCGCAGTGGGATGTTGCAGTCGTGGAACAAATTTTGTTTTACCACTGGGTATATTGAAGTATCTGTTAGCCTTCCGGGAGCACATAACGCACCGGGCTTTTGGCCGGCTATCTGGACTATGGGAAATTTGGTGAGTTGCTGCCTAGTGCTCAGAGGCTGCTACTGACATTTTATTCAGGGTCGCGCTGGATACGGTTCGACTACAGAAGGAATGTGGCCTTACTCATACGACAGCTGCGATGTCGGCACGTTCCCAAACCAAACCTACCAGAATCACACTCCCTCAGCTGCGGAAGGCCTCAGTTACCAGCCCGGACAAAGAACATCGGCATGTACGTGCCCTGGAGGTGATCATCCTGGACCTTCGGTCGACGTTGGTCGTGGAGTACCGGAGATTGATATCTTTGAGGCTCAAATTGATCCCGTTGGATGGATTGGCGAAGTATCTCAGAGTATGCAGGTTGCGCCTTACGACGCCAACTACATATTCTTTAACAACAGTCCCGCGACGACGGTTTTCGATTCGGATATCACTGCAATCAATACCTATCATGGTGGGCAGTATCAAGAAGCCGTGTCTGCAGTCACGCAGATCGACAGTGACGTATACAACAATACGGCATATGCAACATACGGATTCGAATGGTGGTCAGACCCCAGTGATCGAGCTGATGGTTTCATTACATGGTATAGCCAAGGGAAGGAGGCATGGCAAGTTACTTCCGCTTCGTTGGGACCTGATTCTGTCACCGAGGTTCAGCAAAGACTGATACCGGAGGAGCCCATGGTATGTGTATATTTCGCCGTTTTTACGTCGTACTCACGCTGCTTGACGCCGCATAGTATATTATCATGAATTTCGGCATGTCGCGTAAGTAATAAGATATTGTACACCGAGTTACGACGCTGAATTTCTGGCTAGCTTCATTCCAGGAACAAGATTGGGCCAACCTACAATTTCCTGCGAAGATGTATGTCGATTATATCAGGGTATATCAGCGTTCAGACGTCTCAAACGGGGCCACTTGTGATCCTCCAAACTATCCGACTGCCGATTATATCGCCAAGTGAGACATTTGATCGTCCTGCTTATTGTCGCTAACGTCCTCGCTGTAGTCACCTCAATGCTTACTCGAATCCTAACCTTACCACGTGGACGCAAGCAGGGTACACGTTCCCAGACAATCGTCTATATAACGGATGTGGTTGAGCGTGACGACAGGTTTCACTCACGTTTACCTGTTAACCGGAGCTGGCGCACAGCACGGGCATTCATTACTATAGCTTCATTTGTGACGACCTGCATTTACCCCGACGGACATCTACACTATCTCCTGACTACTTCTTAGTTCCGTGCCCTTCCAGTCTCGGACCTTTCTACTCATGGACCGAATCATACCTCACGTCTTCCGCACGGTGTACACTCGCTTTCTTCAATGCCCTGCTGCTGTGCTGCACGGCTGGTTGGGCGTCTTGAAAGCTAGACGACCCGCATCGCCGTGCAGCGTTAATGATGTATAAGCTTAGCTGTTTTCCTGTCTCTCTTTGCTGTCTCTACGTAGAAATTGTGATACGAATGTCATCAAAATGAGCGGACGCCGTATGTAAAATTGAGGGCTGAGGCGGAGACTTGCCATATTAGGTCATCGTGTGGCGACTTAATCGGTGGTGGGCTCATCGAACGGGTTCCCCTCGACTTCGGCCACTGCCACATCGCCAGCCTTCCTGGCTGGGGATCGCTTAACCTCCCTATATGCACGGCACACAGACACCCTTTCCTTCTTCCTCTGACCGAGACCAGATTGCCGCAATGCATAGTCTCGGGAAACAGCGGCCTCCCTCGTCCATGAGGGACATGTCCGATTCGATGACAGTGAGGAATGGGTATGAATCTTCTTTTACATGAGTCTCGGCGCAGAATGAACACTATCATAGCGATGCAAAATGGAAGAAATCGCCAACAGTAGTCCAAACACCTACCAATCACTCTACCCCATTTGTTAACCCGTTTAGTAGCCGTATGGGAAGCAATCTGCGCGGTGGATCACGTCCACAGGGAGTCAACAACAGTGGGCGTACTGTTCTCGATATTTCTCAATCAAAGAAGCCGCGGATAGACACCGAAAAGCAGCAAATGACCGCACCGCTTGGACCGATTCCTGTGAGGGAGTTCTACCCAAAACCAAACGGTGTGTAGGTCGTTGTGCATCTTCGTAGACACTGTATTGATTGTTTGCATCGCTCTGACAATGAAGGGATGGGGTCGAAGAGTACTCGATCTGCGGGTCCATCTAGTAACGCCATGCCTAGTACGTCGAAGGATGTCATCGAGGTGCTCGACGACGATACTCCTGATATTGGACAACGGGTAAAACGGCAGCCTCAACGGCGTGTCAAGGATCGGATTGGTGAGAGTCCGGATCCCCTGGACTCGCTCACCCCCGAACCATCGCATTCCAAGTTCTCCAACGACCTCCATGATTTCGAAACGTATTCACATTCTGCGCCATCGCGCCGTTTTCCTCGGGACGGTGATCATACGCGTCGTCTCCAGGAACGGATACAAACGCGCAAGGTGGTGCAAGTAGATGACGACTCGGATTCTATAGAGTCCACCTCTGGGTTTCCACTTCCACCAAGTGGTAATACTGCTCCGCCTTCGGGAAAGTCACTGTTTGTAGCGGGAAACGTAAAACAGAAGGTTGAAAGCTTCGAGAAATCGTCTAAACAGCCCCGACGACTCGATTTCAATGAGATAGCCAAGGTGAAAGCCAATGTGAAGGGTAAAATGAAATCAAAGGTAATGCCTGTTTTGTATATCTTATACCTATTTCTAATCATTTTATTTCATAGTCCAATCTTCCTCAAAAACTGGACCCTCTAAGCGGCATATCTGGTTTTGAACACCACAAGGAATCATCTGCGAGGAAGAATCAGATGCGATCATCGGAGGACATCATATTGCCACTTGAACAATGGTCGCGAGGTTATGAACTCTTTTGTAATCAAGACGAAGCCAACATTGCGCCTTCGTACTGGCTGACACTTTCACCCGACTCTCGACTTCTCGCCATTCGTGGGGTTTCAAGTGCCCCAGATCCAACGAAAGGCAGACCCCTACACGAATTCAGATTAGACAGGGATATTGACACATTCACGGTACTGTGTCATCTACTCTCGCTCTTGAATTGTGACAGCTCATGGTGTGCCCACTATTAGTATTCGACCCCATCACAGAAGGGCGAGCCAATGATCCTACGTATAAAACCATCAGCTAGAAACTTTAAGTATGCGTCGCCCACAGACAAACACAAGCCAGGTAATCGAGACGATCTACTTTGCTACTCCAGCCCCTGACACTCATGTAGGATCCAATCAAGACGACGGTTTCATAACTTTCAAATTTATGACGCGGCACCCGAACTGGCAAAATGGAGATCAATATTCTAAGCTCTTGGAGACTTTGAAAGTCGCAATCCGTAAATCTGAAGTAGTAACGTGCGTTTGATTTTTAGGCATGTATTGGGTCGTGTATTCATAATGTGCGCGGCTGGCAGTGGCTCAGGTTCTAAGTCTGTGTGGGAAATGGTGCTCAATGCAGCGCATCTCAAAGAACCAGAGATTGAGAGGAAAGGAGTCGCTGCTTTCGCGCATGAGCGCGAAGACATGGTTGCTTCTTCATCAAAATCCGAGGCTAAACCAAATTCTCGACCTAAGCCACAAGCTGCTTTGTATGACCCTTGCCACTTCTGCATTGGTATGCTAAAATCTTGTTTCATAGCAAGGGTTCGACTACATCAACTCTTCCCGGCGCACGTCCAACAAGGCAATCTACTAGACTTAGTGCTCATTTCGAGCTGAAAACTGGACTCGAGACTGAACCTGAGCCTGAGCCTGAGCCTGACGAATTGTATGTGCGTTCCATAGTCCGTGCGATGCTGATATGCAAACCCTCGTACAAACAGGATACTTGTATATCCGCCAACCGGGCCTGGTGCTATCAACATATACAAGAGCGACCTCAAGCGACTGGACGAAGGCTCTTATCTTAACGACACACTGATTGAGTTCGGTCTTAAGTGCGTTTTGATGAATGAGTGGGAAATAGCGACACTGACTTCAGAGTAGGCTGTGGCTGGCTGACTTAAAGGCTGACGACCCGTCATTTGCAGAGCAGGTTCATGTGTTCAGTTCATTCTTCTACAAGAAAATCAACGTCAAGGAGTAAGGTCAATTGCGCTTTTAAATACCTCCCTGCTAATTACTTGCTCCTAGTAAGGACGAAGGCTATCAGAGCGTTCGAAAATGGACGTCTAAGTTCGATATCTTTCAGAAGAAATATATCGTGGTCCCAATCAATGAAAAGTATGTTCGATTGTCGTGTTCCTAGTGGGATGACTGACGCCATGCAGCTTTCATTGGTACCTAGCGATTATCTGCAATCCAGAATTTGTTCTGGTGCCTGCCCCAGTATCTGAATCAGCCCCAAAACCTATGACGAGGAAACGAAAACGTGAAGACGCTAGCGTTGACGCGACGACACCTGATCGCGATGCAAGGCACACTAATGCCCGACCACGCTCCCCCGAGATCATACCTGATTCGAACCCGACCAGCCCTCAACGCTCGCCACCTCTAGATAGCGAAGGAGACGTAGAGGACTTGTTGCACGTCACACACTCTTGCACGCTCAGTGACAATAACCTCTTGTTCTATCCCGAAGACTTAACTTCAGTCGATCAGTCAAGTATCTCGGAGCCGTCTCACATTAACAACACAGATGCAATGGACGTCGATTGTATGGAGCTCCAGTATCCTACGTCTCCTTTGCGACAGCCAGATAATATGGATGTAGACGAGGTTTCGAGTCTGTCAACACTTGTCGATAGAGAGAAGACTGAGATCGATACCCATGATGGATTGGAAACGAGCCTTAGATCCAGATCAAACAATTTCTCGCCTATCAGAGTTTCCAAATTCTATGGCAAGGGCTCTTCATCGCAGAAGGGAGAGAAGGCACCAAGAGCATCGACTGGTTCGAACCAAGAATCGCGGGAGGACGGTGTAGATGAACTTGATGTATCCGCAGACACGTCGGGTCGCGAGAATACGTCAGTTTCCTCGACTGCAACGTTCTTAAATGGTTGTGCACTAATGCTCATGTCTTGGTAGCACATATGTATTTATCTTCGATTCGCTGGGCAGCAGGCATCCGCAGGCTGGCAAAACGTTGTCCAGATACCTGCAGCTGGAAGCCAAGGACAAGAAGGGCATCAATGCCTCTGAAGCAAAGTGGAAGAACGCTTTAGTCAGTATGAAGTCTAATTTATGCTGGCGCCCTTCTGAACACGCATGATCTAGGTTCCAAGTCAGCCCAATTATTGCGATTGCGGAGTATACGTACTACACTTTGTGCGGCAATTTCTGCGTGCCCCGGATACCTATTCCAATATCATCTTAGTGCGTCTCATCCCAATGAATGTTCCTTGATCTTTTCCGACTGAGTATTATAATTAGTCCCTGACGTCCAAGAACTACCCTGCTAGGGATCGTAAGACGCACTGGAAGGATTCTTCTGTCAAAGGTCTGAGAGAAGATATACGAGGTCGTATTCTACAGCTGTCGGAAACATGGAAGAGCGATCGTGGTACGAAGGTCGGAGAGAAAGAGACTGCAAAGGCAAACGAAGTTGGTGGCGCAACTTCGATGAAACACGGCGATTCGGACGACGTAGTTGTCATACAAGATTAAGACTTTCAAATCAAGCCGACGCGGAAGCGACCATTGGCACTCTAGTTGCCCCCTCTTCATGGATGTCATATTTATCGACCACGAAGATTACAATATCAGAATTTGGAAATTCAGTTTGTGGCTTTTACTGATCCTAATCGCTTCGTATTCATATCTATTGTATTCCACAATGCCACCTTTATCTGTCGCATCGTCGCACAATCGTCCCATAAGATCTGCCATCTTCAATATCATTATTGCTTTCGCCCTACAATAGCGCCTGTAATTTTAGGTACAGTTCGTTAATGTCGTATGCTCATCGCGCAGACTATCGGTTTGCCCACGACGTTGAATCAGGCGTCAGCGATGAAATACTCGAGTTCTTCACGATTTTTGCGTCATCATGGGGGAATTCGAAGTGGATCGAATGGCGATGTGTGTTGAATCGTCATCACCATTGACAAGAGGCCGAACAATGTACGGAATTAACGTAACGGTTATAATATTATGTTTACGGCCACTGAGACAGCCTTTGCCAGTGATAGATGAGTCGATGCCGAGCCGGCAGTTGCCAATACGAAAACCTTGCTCCTTGGGCATACATGCATATCGAAAGCACATTCACTACCATGCGAGAGTTCGTCAGCGCAACATCGACGGCAATGCTGTTTGAGCACGGAGGCGATGTGCGGCGTACGCAGGTCACCATCCGATTCGGGCGTTCAATGTTTCAATAAAACTTCTCACTTCAGGGAGCTGAGGGGCTTAAGCCCCGACTTAAGTCGCTGAAGTATCAGCCGATCGCAGGCTGTTCACAAAACTTAAGCCCCTCGGCTCCCTGAAGTGAGACGACCTAATACTAGTATTCAACATTCAATATTCAATGCTGACAGCTTTCTCTTTCTCGTGGTAGGACGTTGTCCTATCGAAATTTCCGAGTCTCTATTGATCATACACACAGTGGTATCGCCGCCTGTCAGCCTGAAATTAATTAATATCGATGTTCTCAGACTCGGGACTTGATTTCCGACTGATGCCTGGGATCACGCGTATGAGTGCGAAGAACCTCGGGAGAGCTTGTGGCTCTGGCCTCGTGTATCCTCCCGCTGAGCGTATTCTGACGAACCACGCTCAAAAGCCATGTCAGAAACGCGCGATCATGTGAAGCCGTCGCGGACAAAGTTCATAACGGAGACGTTACTAGTAGATTGGAAGCCTGGGTAGTTGTCGGCGCCTGTCCCGGAGAACGCCCGGCGATCCTCCAGTTCAACGTTAACATGGGCCGCGACATACTATTTATTCCACTTCGATTCTTTGTGTCACCCAAATGGACAGCGATGCCGACACCGCCTTACACATGGCCCAAGCGAGGCTAGGCCTTGAGCGAACAGTTTTGCGAACCACCGCTTATGTGGGTAGAGGGCGACGCTTTCTTGTTTGTTCCGACGATAAGTCTTAATTTTCGTACACCTATTGGACGGACTGATAGATTTCTCTACTGGGTTCAGGACAGGAGCAACTGATAATATGCCATCAGATTATCACAGCTGCGCTGGATCAATGCAGGTGGCAGCGTCATGGAAGCTTGGGATGCCAGATCGGCGTGCACTAGGGTGGGCTTCTTCCACAAGGCATACTAAGTCGCCGCATTTATCGATTGCTCTCGCCATGCCGTTGTCGTGCGCTTGGCCCGTTTTATATGATTCACGGATGTTAGTTGAACAATTACAACCCGCCCGACCATGTACGCCCCCGTCCCCAGTATTCTCGCCGAATCCTCCAAGGCTTCCGTGCGCAGCCGTATACCCCCAATACCGTTGAAGGACGCGAAATTCACTCTCGATGCATCTGGCGTTGCTGGGTTTTTCGGAGGAGATGAAGCTGTATCGGCGATGGCAACGGTGCACGTCTACCAGGGAAGGAAGTGGCTAGGGTGGTACAACTCGCCAGGAGCATACGAGATCTCGAAGCGCTACGGCCAGCTTGCCAACTCGAGGTTCTGGGACGGACTATATCCCGGGCCAAACACGGATCCCGCTACACTCTTCGAGCTCAATGGCCTGAAGGGCCCACCATTTCGGTCATTTCTATCGGGGACGGTGCTTCCAGACTCTGGCCACCTAGGTGCGCTACTGATGGCAGAATGCGAGGAGCTTAAGAGCGTGGAGATTCCGGGGAGACAGACGAATGGTCCCAAGCAGCTCATCTCGGTCGTAAATCTGCACCACGTTCCGGAGAATGAGATGAATCCGTCCCTACTCAAAAAACATACACAGCTCTACGCCTCCTTCCCAATCCTCGTTAGCGTCGCCGCCTGCGTGCTCAGTGGCCTTTTTCAAGACTGGTGGTGCTTCGCCATGATCCTGCTCGGAATTTTGAGTAGCGGATGGGCGTGTTGGGTAATCGGCTCCGGTCGACTTACATTCATTCATCCGAAGCCTGCGCCGGACTGTCCACCTGGGAATGGGATCCTGAAGGGCCGGACAGGGATTATTGTACTGAAGGGCGAGGAAGGTGCAGTAAACTCGGTTACCAGGGGTCGTTTCCTGTTGCAATTTAGCAGCGAGCCCGAATACCGCAACATCGGCATCGCGTCGCTGTTTTTGACGGTTCAGTTCGTCGCTCAACTTCTTCTCATACCGCAAGGCACGCTGTTTGGCCAAATCATGTTCGTCGCCTCATTGGCAGTTTCATGGGGCTACAATTCGTGGCTGTCTTCGCTCGACAAAGAGAGTATTCAAAGGGAGATTTTGATGAAGAAGATATTGGACGAACCGGAAATTCGAAGCTATAGCATCACTACACGAACAACCATGGCTGTTCTCGTGTGCTTGTTCCTTCTGGATTTTGATCCACGGGAGGCTTCGCTAGAGACGGAGAGAATCTCTCAAGTCGACACGCTCGCATCGGAGATCGAGAAAAAGCGAAACTTGCCAGCGTGGCAAGATGGCCCAGAGACGGAAAAGCCACAAAGGATATCATCGAAGGACGCGCAGAAGATCTTGGAGGACCTTATTCCAAATGACACGGAGGTGTGGAGAAGATTCAGACGTGGTATTGCGGACCAGATAGCAGAAGGGCGCGCAAGGTTCGAACTGCCCGAGCGCGATTCGCAGGACCTGGTCGAGAATGACGGAAAATTGTTGAGAACGCTCTGGGGAGATGCAGAGGCGGCGCGTGTTGGCTATGCTGAGCATGCCACGGATCAAACGCAATCAGCTGAGCGCCTGAGCGTTTAGACCCAACTGTTGCGTACACTCAACCCCATTCTCTGTCGCGTTCTCGCTTGTCGAAATCCCGATGGTCTGTCGTGGATTTGTATCTGATAATCGGTTGTCGATTGCATAGTAGCGTTACGTATTATATTCTCTAGTGTATTCCATCCTGACTTCCCGGTTGCTTGGCGATACTCGCAGTGCTGGTTGCGCTGTGGAATAAACCATGTCAGTATTTTACTTGTCCACTTACCTCTGAAGTCGCGTGCGCTAGATGGCGCTACCACATTCACTGGCACAAGTCCGATGAGTGACTCAAACATGGTGAATGATACCGCTCTGATAGCAAATGTGAAATACCTGGATCCGACGGTGAAATCTGATAGATATCAGTAGTGTGCAGGTAGAACTTACCATTGTAGGACCACGCAGGCGTACTTGCACATTCGGATGGCCGTCTTCCGCTATTCGTCATTCTACCGCCCTGCAGTCGCAAATATTGCATCCATTCAATTCTAGTCAAAACGAAGATGAACCTTATCGCGAACGTGCCTGTGGTCCATCGTATTTGTGTGGTCCTCCCCCTGATATTGGGAGAACATCAGCTCCAAGAAGCGATACATGCTGCACTGGACCACAGTTCGTGGCATGGCGTGTTGCCGACCATTGGCGCTACCTTAACGGTGGTTTGGAACCACAGTAGGGGGCAGTTAGTGCGTGTGCACCTCATTATTCGGCGTGAAAGTTCTGGTACAAGCATGGACATGATGCATGATGGATCCGACGCAACTAACATGTATCCATCTCCCAGCACTACCCGCCATCGCGGACCTTGGCCCGCGAGCAGAGCTTGCCAACCCAATTTGTGGAACGGACCTTTTCCAGGACAATCAGTATTAACTTAGTAGTAGATATTCGATGGAGTTGCATTGTGCATGTCGTGGTCTGATGATGAACTGTGAGGAACGGTCCTGAGACGGGCGCGTGAGAAACACATGTTTTCGCAGTTCTTGCGGCATTCATCGGCGCTTACTTGAAGGTACTCGAATCATCACGGTTGAGAGTACACCGTGATCCCAGTTGATTTCTTGCGTTTACCTCTCACTGCAACCCCGACCTAGACCTTTTCAACTGCATTTTGACAGAAGATTAGTACCTCACGAATTTTGCCGCTAACGGCACGTTTGATTACATGCACACTCCATGTAGACAATGACACCGATTCCAAGCTTGTCCTCGGAGTCTGGACTAACCACACAAGAACGGGCTTTCCTCCAGGGGTTGTTCGAGTTGTTATACTGGCACCAGAAGCACCGGAGTCAGAATGACTTCTAGATAATGAACTTCTGGCCTCATTTTCGCAACTCGTGCTGATTGATTTCGTTAATGGCAAACCACACGCCAGTTTCTTCTAGGTGGAACCGAAAGACGGAATTCGCGAGTCCATCGATTAAAATTATTCAGATCGATACTACGTACTGGTAAGTAGTAGCTACGTATAGAGAAGTGCAAGCTAACATAGTGAGTTTGATGACTAGCTGTTGATCCCGGTTTTAATACGGAAAGAATGACACACGGTGAGGCGTGGGCAGAGTCGGAAGAGGTGAAAGCCGAGGGGTACCGCCTTGACCATTCTGCTACCAGTGGTACTGAGAGCTTGAGCTGGACTCAGCTGACTCTAATGAGCCGAAGGTTGAGAACACATCAGTTCTGTGGGTAGTAGCCAGACAGAATCAGTAGCTGACCACCCCGGGGTGTTCGATGAAATGCCCGTTCCCGTCATAATGTTTCTCAAGAAGTTTACTTGACGCTCGGGCCGGAACCTCTAGGTTTATTCGCCAGTGGCCCGTCGGTCTCCTCAATTCAAACTAAGGAGCTTGCTCATGGTGTCCACATTTGTGCATCCCTTCGAACTTCTCATAGGTGGTTGTAAATCATCATATAATATGTCAAGCTGTGTAGTGATTTTTTCAAATTAGTGTCGTACTGTCTAACACACTCTCACAGCTCCTGATCTCCATGTCGCGTTTGCGCTCTCCGGCTCTTCACTGTACATGACAGCTGAACTTAAACATCTAGTGCCACCGTTTACATCGGCTTTTTTGCGAAACCCACTTCTATCTGAATGGCTCACGATACCGACTTATCTTCGGGCGCGCTCGCGCCCGTGGTCCGACATTATTTTGAGTTTTGGGCCTCGAGAAAGTGGTCCATCAGGAGCCCCCTTTCGAATGTCATTACGGGCTAAATCTCTTCCGAGCGTACCTCTTACGAGATGGAATAGGTGACTATGGATTTGATAATGATGGCTGTTGATAATGTGACCAAACGTTCAGCAGCTTTCATGCTACCAAGCGTGCGCTGCACTCTAATTTCGGGAATATGGCTCGCAAATGCGTATATGCATCTGCATCATCTGCAGAGTTCGCTGATGAGCAGCCATCTCCTAGTCTTGCGGTACTCGCTCTTGTGCTCATTGCTGCGAATCATGGTGCGTACGCTGATATATCTCCTGCCGTGGCTCATGGTTTCTCCAAGCTCCGTGTCTCTTGTTGCGCTTCCTAGCTTACAGCTTTTCATTTGCGCCTAGGCACGTACCTTAGTCTTCATCATTTGATCTGTCTGAGCATATCATCATATCGCCAGGTTCCCAAACATAGGTTGTGCCCCCAAATCTGGATTCTCTGGACATTCTTATTGGGCTTATTAAAAGTAAGATGTATTTGTTTAAAGGTTCTCCGCCGATGGAAATTGAAATGGTTCTGTGGAGTTCGGGCGATTTTCTGATAATGGAGAAATTAGTCGGACTTAGCAAGCAGGATGACCAGGTAGCTTTAATCGACACTTTGGGGAGACAGACGCTGAAGCAAAGGATATAAAGTTGAGTTGCTGGCCAGAGCCTTTCCCCCACTCATCAGCCCTCTGCAGTTTTCTTACACACTGTATCTACTCTCAATAGGCATGGTAAACACAATCAGCGACACCTTCGACGTGCAGTTTCATACGCTGAAGGACAAGTACAAGGATGTTGTCAGTGCTGAGGCGCTGTTCTGGAAAAGATTTCGTGGTGGTACCACCTATGACTATGGCATGCGCATGGAAGTCCCCACCCTCATGAAGGAGTTCGTTGACAACGTCAACCTAGGAACAGGTATATCTTATTCCCAGCATTCATTACGTCTGTTTTTAACCACGTCCTACAGATCCCGAGGGATTTTTATTCTTCAACAACATCGGAGATCTCGACGCAGGCGATGGTAAATACAATGTCTTGTACAACACCACTGGCGACGTCAATCAGCGCGCCGTGCGTGTTCAATTCTTCCACCACAAACAGGGAAGCTTCTATGCCGAGGTCTGCAACTCATTGTGCTTCTCTTGGGCGCCGCTGATGCGGAAATCTTCTGCTAGTTTCTTGCCAAGGACCCTGTGCGTGATATTGAGTGTATCAGCTCACAATTCTAACATCTTGTTTCGCCTCAGAATAAGACTGTCGACTACCTCATTGACGGCCAAGTTGGTAAATGGGCCACTCTTGAGACCGGTTCAGCCAGCGCACACATCAAGAAATATTCTGATGAAAGTGACATCTCGATCAAAATCCCTGCCATCAAGAAGCAAGTGACGTTCAGTGTACCTGACAACAATGCCCATGCGTCTATCGGTGCGTAGATATTGACGTTCTTCCTTCCGTAAAACTGGGTATTGACCTCTGCTTTACAGACGTTTGGGGCAATTTCATGTTCAAGGATATTAGTAGACTCCAGAGTTCCAGCGATCCCTCTTATGCGGACTACAACCAGGACAGAATTGTCTTCTACCGTTCCAGCGGATGGACTGGAAGCGCTGATTTCACTGCTTCCGTATGTCTCTGTCTTTGCTGCTGATATATTGTGCTTCAGTCGACTGACTTACATGCACCAATGTTCTCGATCTGTTAAGTTCATCCGTAAGTCCTTTAGCCAAATGTATCTAATTGGGAAGTAATATCTAGAATATAGCGATGGAAACCGCCGCTGTCAATGCACTTGGAAACCTGAGATTCGAGGCCAACACGGTGTACTGGTCTGATCTCTGAAGTAGAGACCACTCGGGATGGAGCCAGTTTCGAGCAGGGCTAATTATGCACATTTATAAAGCTTGTATTATGTATATGTTTTTTGGAGCTGTGAATTGTGATCTCTGTACTGATGTGAAACACAAACTCATTCTGGCCACCGCTCCGTCCCTACCAACTCCGCATGTTGATCCCAAGTTCGATCTTTTGACGAATACTGAACTTTCCTAGCTCGTATTTGACGTGGTCAGGATCTAGGATCTAGAGACTCCACCATGATTTCGTCGTGATGTCCAACTCAAGAATCGAACATAAACCCCGGTCTTGTCGATGGCAATTCATCATGTGCACTCACCCCCCCAATTTTTCGCGGCGCTTTTGCCACTTGCTAACGTTCCAATTCCGATGGCTCACCGTGTTTTTCATCTGATTGTCGATTATCCATTGTACTTTGGAGCTGTCGTTTTTCCTAATTTTTCGTTTGCTCGTCGATACTCGCAGTGCTAGTGACGCTAATTATGTATCAATAGTAGTATGTTTCATCCGTCCACTCGGGGTACCAGTTCTGAAGTCGCACGCGCCAGGTGGCTCAATAATTGATATGAGTAAAATGCATCTGCAAGTCCGACGAGGGTAGGATGATGGCGCCGATAACAAATATGAAGTTTCTGGAAGGTGAAATTAGGCAGACGCTAGCAGGTACCCATTTGCCTAATATTTGCTCGTTTGCCCTACAGACGTACTTGCACGTTCGAGTGGCCCACGAGCAACATCTCTCATCATATTAATCGTGTTGCCGCAGTCGCAAATACCGGTTTTATACAACTCTGGTCATCTCTGGGCAGCGGAAATGAAGAGGATGGGCCTCACCTTCTTTGTGATTGCAACGTGTCGATGGCCCATCATAGCCACAGTGTGGCTTTCCCCTAATTTTGCGAGAACATCGACTCCATGATGCTATGGGACGTGTTGCACGCGCACTAGACCACAGCTCGCAAGGGTCTCGCACAACATGACCATTGACGCTACTACCTTCGATGACAGTTCAACATGGCACTAGGGAGTAGCTGATGTGTGCATGCCCTGTTGCGCAGGATTCCAAGTCCCGGTGATCCAACACAACTAAGCATACTCATCTGACCGTGTTCATCTCTAGCATACCCAAGCAGCATCAGCTACCATTGCGCACCTCCATCGCTATATCTCCTAGATTCCTCTTAAGAGTTCAAAACAAAATCGCCCTTGATACATTCAGCGTCACAGGCTTCTTCAGAAGAGCTGAAGTAGTTTGTGCAATGGAGACCGTGCATATATACGAGGGCAGGAAATAGTTGTGATGGTACAACTCACCCGGGGCGTACAAAGGCAGTCTCGAAACGCTTCTAGCGGTTCGCCAGCTCGCGATTTTGGGACGGGCTCGATGGCAAATATCGATCTTATCCTGAAGCAAAATCGCTGACTCTGGGCACTTGGGGGGATCGAGAATGCAGGAGTGCAAGGGCAATCGGACGAAGGTGCATGGCATACCTTCCACGGAGGCCACAAGACAGAATGTGTAGGAAGGGCAGAGGGAGACGAAGGCCAACGGGTCAGCACATTCGAAGTAACTCATTACAGTTACGTATCTGAAGGACATCCCCGGGACACTATTGTGATCAACGCCCCCTGAGGAGCGCACACAATTCCTCGCTAGCTTCTCCATCATCAGCCTGGCCACCTGCGTGCTTAGTGGGCTCTGTCGAGACTGGTTGTGCTATCATTGCCTACCAGTCGTATTGGCACCCACACAGTCAACACCAGCAAAGCTGAGAATATGGAAAAGAGGGCACATTTATTGATGCCACGTTGACACCCCGCGCAGAGATCAAACACCTCCCGCACGAAGCGCGCAATCCCCGCCACAGGGCCGCGCCGCTCGAGTACCCCATCAGCCAGGGCGTAGATGACAGGGAACAACGCATATATACAAGCACATGCATCGCTCGGACAGCATCCACGTCACTAGAACAGATCGCGCATGGCCACCAGCCGCGCATCGAGACAGTCGAGCAGAACATGCGCCTCGTCTTCTACGTTGCCATCCACCTGGCAGAAACGACACACCCGCCGGTCGCGAGGGATAGGAGAGGAGACCCACCGGAGCTGCTCCACCGCGAGAGGGTAGTCGCCCCAAAGGAGACGAGTTAACGCGAGCCTGTCGGTCAGGTAAGCATGAAATTCATGTGGTGGGCATGGGCTGACACCCCGTCCAGGGATGTACGCCCTCCCATCCCGAGGAGCAGCACCCGCACCGACCCCATGATGTTCCCCCGTATCGTGTCCTCTACTGCCCGCCTGACACCCGCGATCGCTGCATCCACCAGCCCGGTGGTCGAAGGCCACTGGTACCGGCAGCGCAGCCAGTGCCCAGTGTAGGTCGCCTCACCACGATGGGTGGCCCGTAAGCATAAGGGCACGAGGCTCTTTCAGAGCAGCGAAGAGGAAGGGTGGCGGACAGCGAGGACATAGCGGAGGTAGCACAGGGTCAAATGAAGGCAGCGGAAGCCCACGGGCCAGATGCTCGTCTCGGAGTAGAGGACTGCCAACAAGCGCATGCTGCAGATTTAGATCAATCCCTTCGCCTCATTTTCGTAACTCGTGCGGATTGATTTCGTTTATAGCAAACTACGCGCTAGTTTCTTCTAAGTGGGGCCGAAAAGTGGAAGTCGCGAGCCCATTGATGAAAGCTTTTCCGATTGATACTACGTAGGTGGCAGCTACGTATAGGAGAGTCCAAGCTGACATTCACAGTGATTTTCGTGGCTAGCTATTATTTAGATCTTATATTCAGCAATCGAGGTTTGAATATTAAAAGAAAGGACACGGCGAGGTGTTCTGGAGTCGGAAGAGCTCAGGTAAAAGCCAAAACACTTCTATATAGACGCTGCCCTAACGACTCTTCTATTAGTATTGAGAGCTTGAGTTGGACTCAGCTGACTCCAATGAGGATGAGAAATATTAGCTCTTTGGTGACAGCCAGACATACGCGGTAGCTAGTCATCCTAGAGTGTTCGATGAGATGCCTGCTCCGATCGAAACGTTTCTCGAGAAGCTTGCTAGATGCTTGGACTAGGTCCTTCTCTAGGTTTGTTTGCTAGTCATCGGCCTTCCCAATTGAAACTAAGGACCCGATTAGCTTGCTCATAGTTTCCAGACTTGTCACGGCAAGAGCGAAATGCTGACATCCCTCCCCCATGGGTGGTTCTACATCGTCATCATGTAACTCGTTGTGTCAAGCTGCGTATCAAGTTTTCCAAACCAGTCCGTTGCACTGTCTCATACACTTTACAGCCTTCTGATCTCCGTGCTCACTCTTCACTGTATATGCCGTCCGCTAGGAGCCCCTTTCTTTCTGCACGATGCGTCCGTTAAGAGTTCTCCGCCGGTGACAGTTGAAATAGTTTTGCAGGGTCGGAGATAATTCTCTGGTGATAGAGTAATTGCCATTCCGGTATCAGACTCAAATAGAACAGTGCCCGGAGAGACAGACGCTGGAGCAAAAGATATAAAGTCGTATTGCTGGCCAGAGCCTTTCTCTCACTCACCAGCCAACTGCGGTTTCCTCACGTCGTATCTACACCCAGTAGACATGGTCAACGAAATTAGCGACACTTTTGACGTGCAATTCACCGCGCTAACGGACAAGTATAAGGGCGTTGTCAGTGCCTCAGCACTGTTCTGGAAAAGATATCATGGTGGTAATAATGTCGAGTATGGCCTGCGCATTGAGGTCCCAACCCTCATGAAGGAGTTCGTTGACAACGTCAACCTAGGGGCAGGTATATCCTCTCTATTCATGGCTTGATGATAACCAGTCACATCCTCATTCAACTGCATTATATAGATCCAGAGGGATTTCTGTTCTTCAACAACATCAGCGACCTTGACGCAGTCGACGGTAAATACAATGTTGTGTACAACACCGTTGACGACATCAAACAGCGTGCGGCGCGTGTTCAATTCTTCCACCAGAATCAGGGAAGCTTTTATGCAGAGGTCTGCAACTCCTTGTTCTTTCAGTGGGTGCTGCTGACGCAGAATCCTTCTGTTAGTTTCTTGCCAAAGACCCGGTGTGTAATATTGAGTGTATCAGCTTATATTTCTAACATCTTAATGCACCTCAGAACAAGACTGTTGACTACCTCATTGATAGCCAAGTTGGTGCATGGGCTACTCTTCAGATCGGCTCAGCCAGCGCGTATATCAAGAAATACTCTGACGAAAGTAACATCCTGATCAAGATCCCTGCCATCAAGAAGCAGGCCACATTTAATGTCCCTGAAAACATTGGCAACCAAGCTGTCGGTGCGTGACTGTTGACGTTTTTCGTTCGTAGAATTTTGTACTGATCTCTGCGCTATAGATGTCTGGGGTAACATCATGTTCAAGGATATCAAGAGGCTCCTGAGTTCCGACACTCCCTCTTATGCGGACTACAACCAGGACAGAATTATCTTCTACTCTGCCAGCGGATCGACTGGAAGCACTGACTTCACTGCTTATGTGCGTCTCCGTTTTGGGCTTCACGTAACTGACTCGTATGCACTAACCCTATTGTCGGTCTGTTAAGTTCATACGTAAGTCCCTTCAGGCAAATATATCTAATTGGCAACTAATTTCTGGATGATAGCGATGGAAAGCGCCCCTGATGATGCGCTCGGGGACCTGAAATTCGAGGCCAACACGGTGTACTGGTCTGACCTCTAAAGCGAACACCGCGCGGGATGGGGCCAATTTCGAGCAGGCTCAGTAAATACGCGCATTTATAGGATCGGGTCAGACGGACGTGGGGGGCCTTGCATTCTGTACATGTTTTCTTAGGGCTGTACATTGTGATCTCCGATGTACTAGTGTGAAACACACATTCATTCTGCCGGAATCTGACCGCCTTGTCCCTGCTAACTCTGCATGTCGATCCCAGTTCCGATCTAGTGGGGAATACTATACTTTCGTAATTTGCGTCTAACCTTAATGGGGTCTGGAGACTGGACCTCCTCCGTGAGGCGATCACAACCTCCAACTCAATGAATAAACACAATCACTCTGATCGATTCAGCAGCTGCAGTGGATGGTACGTTCGCCAGCATCCCGGTTATTACAGTTCAAATCACATCATCGCGACTTCTCTCCTTCAAGACTCCGATTTACAGTGCACCAAAGCCGTAGCATCTGTTAGCCATACAGACTACAAGGCCGCATAAGTCGAGCGTCTGAGTGTTTAGACAAATCTATTGTGCCCTCATCCCCAATTTCTTTGCGGTGCTCTTGCTTGCTAACATTTCAATCCAATAACTCATCGCCCAGCTTCTCCTCATTCCCCAGGGCACAGTCTTTGAGCAGACCATGTTCGCCACGTCGCTAGCGGCCCGGGCTAAAAGTCGTGGCTAACATCGCTCAATAAGGAAAAGATCCAGAGGGAGGCCTTGATAAAGAATATATTGGACAGCCCGATGACGGAGAGCTACACCACAATTGCCAAATTGGCCACAGCAGTCTTCATATGCTTGAAATTGTCGGAGCGCAAACCGTAGGAACACCATAGATATGTTTCCCAGACCGCATCGCCAGCAGGCATACAATCCTCAAGCACATCAGAGGTGTTCTGACAACTCCCAGGAAAAGTGCGCTGAAAATGACTCACGAATTGTCATACAGACCATCTGAAGACGTCCCACAGGATCCTCAACGACACAGCCGCGCGATGTCCGAAGATGTCCACCGGGATAGCTTGCCTATACGTATTGCAAGGGAAAACCCCCAAGATAGCGCAGGACAAATACTACAGGACCTATACGTTGGTGTGAAAGGGGGTGAGGCACCGTGCCGACGACTGATGGGGATGATCTTACAAATGAGGACCGAGGACTTTTGCGCGCGCTGTATCGGCGCACGGAGGATGCGCGAGTGGCTTTCTTTGAAGGTTCAGTTTCTTGATAGCTACATGTAGGCGCTGTGATTTTGCTATCGGTTTGCACTAGACATCTGCCTGACTCGTACATCGTTAAGTAAAGTGATTTCTATGTTCCTAACTGTGTAACAACTTACCAGGGCTATCTTCGACTCTGATTACTCTCGAAACATCTGGCGGAGCGTAGTGAATCCTGACAAAATGCGCAGGTCATTGTTGGATTGTGACCCATGGGATGCCGGGACGCGGGAGACGCGGCCAAACGGAAACTACCGAGAGAAGGCTCTGTGTCCATATATGGCAGTCTAGAACCATGCGGATGCAAATTAAAATCACGGAAGTAAATTACCATGCGGCCATTGCACGGTAAGCCTTGACCTAAAATATTCAATACCATTCCACTGTGACAAGTCGAAGACTGCGATAAGCTGGGAACCGTGTGCCAAGCTCCCCATCTACGCTTCCCTGCCTCTGCCTGACAGTCCCTGACAAGATCCCCGTACCGCGACCAGAACTCGCCGGTCGGCATCGCCATAAACTCGGTCATGGCACCAAGGAAAGCCCCACATAAATTACCACGTCGCACGGTCCTATCATCCTTCCGTCGTGCCGCGCTTCCCGTCCCTAACATCAATAGTAACGGCCTTGATCCGCGCCTTTAGTACTTACCAAGAAGCTTCATGCAAGCGACGTGCGCAGACATACATATTTTGTGATTGCCGTATGTTTACTGACCAACTCTTCCTGCTATGTACATCCCCAGCACGCAAGCAGCCACCTCCCTCCTCCGCCGCAGCATCCCCCAGATCCCCCTCAGCGATGCGAAATTCACCCTCGACGCATCCGGCGTAGCCGGTATCTTCGGAGGAGATGAGGCCGTCTCGGCGATGGCGACCGTGCACGTCTACCAGGGAAGGAAATGGCTGGGATGGTACAACTCGCCTGGGGCATACGAAATCTCCAAAAGGTACGGCCAGCTCGCCAAATCAAGGCTCTGGAGTGGTCTCTTCCCTGGCCCAGGTACCGACCCCGCCACGCTCTTCGAGCTCGATGGGCAGAAGGGCCCAAGATTCAAGTCGTTTGTGTCGGGGACGATGCTCCCTGATTCGGGTCACCTGGGCGCATTGTTAATGGCGGAATGTGAAGAGATAAAGGGTATTCCTATCGCAGGGAGGGTTTCAAAGCCCGCGGTGAAGGAGGTGAAAGAAGAAGGGAGCTCGGACAAGGATCTGGCGAGCGTGCAAACCCTCGGAAAGGAGGTCAAGGACTTGGAGAAAAGCAGGTTGGATCCAAAGACGCAGCTCAGACTGAAAAAAGACGCGAAGCGGCCGACTCTCGTTACGGTCGTCAACCTCGACAACGTCCCTCCCGACACCCTCTTCCCCACTCTGCCCCGGAGACACTCCCAGCTCTTCGCCAGCATTCCGATCTTCGCCAGCGTCGCCGCATGTGTGCTCAGCGGGCTTTTTCAAGACTGGTGGGCCTTCACCATGATCCTCCTTGGCATAGTCACCAGTGGTTGGGCGTGTTGGGTAATCGGTTCTGGCCATTTCACTTTCTCACATCCCATCCCGGCAGCCGGTAGCCCGCCAGGCGACGGTATCCTCGAGAGCAGCTCGGGTGTCGTCGTACTTATCGGAGAGGAAGGCGCAGTCAACGCAGTCACGCGTGGGCGGTTCTCCCTGCAATTCGGGAGCGAGCCCGAGTACAGTAACATCGGGATTGCATCAACGATGCTCATGATCCAGTTCATTGCGCAGCTGCTGCTCATCCCGCAGGCGACGCTCTTTGGTCAGCTCATGTTCGTCATGTCACTCGGCGTCTCGTGGGGGTACAACTCGTGGTTGTCTTCGCTCGATAAAGAAAAGATCCAGCGCAAGATCCTCATGCGCAAGGTGCTCAAGCTCCCGGAGGAAAACATGTCGAAGTTCACTGTCACCACGCGCACGACGATGGCTGTGCTTGTCTGCCTCATCCTCTCGCGCATCGACCCTCCGAAGGTCTTGGACGATAACGTGGAGGAGCTTGCGCGCGATGGACCGGAGAAGATCCTGCACTACCTCATCCCGAACGACACGAAAGTGTGGAATAGGTTCCGGCGGACCATCGCTTTGCAGATCATCGAAAACCGGTCAGAGTTCCAGTTGGATTGCAGTGACCTTGTGGGCCTGCAGGACAGAGACCAGAAGTTGCTGATGACGCTCTGCGAGGATGCAGAGGCGGCGCGCAAGGCGTATCACGAGCACAACATGGAAGCTATGACAAGCCGACATCGCTAGGCTTTACGGTACACATGCGCCCAGTGCTCTTCCAAAACGCGTACCATCTAATTCACAAGATTACTGTTCAGTCGCACTGCTGCCTCTGCCTCCGGCCACTGGATGTTCCATTATTCGCTACGTTACGCTCTCGACGGGGAATTTCTTGTTTCTAGCTGTGCCGATTCGGCTTGTATCATTACTTACGTCTGCTGTCAATTACCACACTTGCTAGTAGGGCAACTTATCATCGTATACAAGAGCGGAACATCAATAATTTCCGATGTTTCATGAGTCTGAGGTCCAATAGAAACATTTTTGAGGTAAGTACTGGCTTGAGCGGAGGTGGCATCTGGGAGGTGCTGTCGACTTCCATAGCTGAAAACCCCAATGCCCATAAACCCATTCAATTGGCAAGGAGTGCTGTTGAACATCTCAGAGTTTCCGCCGTCACTGACTATATGCACATCCACTCAACTTTATATTATATGTTTTCGAAAACTTTGTCAGTGTCAGCAAAATACGCATTCCACTAGCACACATAGCATGTATAGGTAGGGCATGCTGCATTATCGATGGCAGGGAGAGGTTTGTCATTATCTCAGCTGGTAAGATAGGCCTCATTCATATCGTGGTCCATCACGTGATCATCTACTGTCACGCTTACACCCTTTTTGGCGGGCGAAAGCATTGA